>NC_056729.1:320469522-320622022 GCF_019279795.1 Protopterus annectens | reverse complement strand
ACACACACACACACACACACACACACACCCACCACGCGGTGTGCAGTTTAGAGTAAAGGTTTGATGAACATGGTTTTGGAAGGTCAGTGTAAACTGCAGTACCCAGAGGAAGTCCTTGCAGACACAAGAAGAAGATGCAGGCTCTGTTCAGGCTGTAGCTAGAGGTCAGGACCGAATGCTGAATCCTTGATTCTCTCTTTTTTTTTAATCTCCTGTCTTATATATCTGTTTAGGAAGCAGGATTATTTGTCTTTCCTTTTTCTTCTGATACAAGATTTCATTCCTCTTTTTCACTCCTTTCTTAAACAGCCACACAGTTCTTTCATTGGCTAGCTTTCCTGCCCCTCTTTCATATTGCTGTGTTCCCAAAGGATTGAAGCATTCTGTTTAGTAACCTGTGTTCTGACACTGGGAGCTCCATTTCCATCACCAGAAGGAACAGGACTAAGACCAGTAGGATTTAGTCAGTTTATCACCTAAAATGTTCCCAGGCTACCTTAGCTCCTTCCCTTCCCCTCAGTACCTGACATCTGAAGTCTCATCTCTAGATCTCTTAAGCACTGATAAGGTTAGTTACACAGTGAAACAGCTTCAGGTTACTGTTGTTTCTCCGCATTTATAGGAAATTTGTTCCATCTGGTTTCTGATAAGTTTGAATTCTTTTG
Source organism: Protopterus annectens (assembly GCF_019279795.1). Taxonomy (NCBI): domain Eukaryota; kingdom Metazoa; phylum Chordata; order Ceratodontiformes; family Protopteridae; genus Protopterus; species Protopterus annectens. Next base: position 320,621,357 of record NC_056729.1, on the reverse strand, counting down.
GCCTTCCTACATTGATTCACGTCCATTTGTTCTCTTTGTATTACATTATATTCAGCTGGTTGTTAGGCCCTTCCTTCACCACAGTTGGTGCCATTTTGTTACTCCTCCTGGGTTTGCTTTTCTTTCTTCTTTCACAGAGAAAAACCAGGACTTTAATCCTTCAAAAAGTGGAAATGTGAAGGCTTGAGTGTAGAGTGAGTTTTTTTTTACTGTCCTCCACCTTACATGTGCTAGCAGGGTTTTGTAGATAGGTTTTTAGACGTGCAGCATTGTAAATAAAGGTAAAGGACTAAGGTAGTCTTGGAAACTTGTAGTTGCTAAGCTTCACTAAATCTTGTTGGTCTTATTCCTGCTGGTGTCTGAGATGAAACTTCCATTGCAGATCTCTTATTACAGTAATTTGGAACTTTTTTGACACAAGCCATCATTAATTCAAGGGTGATGAATCCCATTGTTTTATGATCATTGAGGGAATGAATCTCACCTTGTCTGCCTTCATCGTTTAAGACTAGGGCAAGACATTTTGTGGCTGGGAACCACATTCTTCTCAAGCCCAGCTTCTGTCAAAGCTTAGCTAGATTTCTCACACTGTTTACCAAAGATGTCCATAAGTGTTTCCCAGTAGACTACTGGATTTAACATCTTTTTAGATTTTTGTTCCCCCAACCCCACCCGTCAGCAGACCCCCTCTTGTCAGTCAGCCCATTCATTTGTTACCAGGCAAGAGCTGACCAAAACAGATCATCATCCAGGCAGCCATCAGAGGTGTTTTTTTCTTTCCTTTTTCCTGTCTTCTCCAAACCCTGTCTTGTATGTACTAGCAGGCTGCTGGGGAGGGGGCATACAGTGGGCTGACCACTAATGATGTTCCTCACATTCACAAGGGGTGTTCCCTCTTAGCGGTCCTACTGCATGGGATAAGCAATAGTCTTACCTGTCTCTACCAAGACGATTGCACCAGCCTGTGTGTCTTTGAGTGCAGGCAGATCCCATCCTCCCACTGGCAGAGGTGAGGGGGCATACTGCTTTACTCCTATCTGTCAGTACATGTCTTCTACAATGCTAAGGTCACTAATCATAAGCTGGTTGCCTGGGTCAAAGTCAGGACTCCAGCCCTCTGCAACTTGGAGCCAGAAGATTGCTTGATTTAACATGTCCCTTCATTAACTGTTCTCTTTGGCCATCCACTAATCCTGTTTCTGAGATTCTCAACATTTTTTTTGCATGTGGTTGTCTGTATGTCCAAGTTTACTTACCATAGAGCCAGTCCTAAATACTATGTTTTCATTGTCTGGATATTAAAGTGTTTACCCAGCCGCAGTAACTGACCTGTTAAATATTACTTGCTTCTCACAGAAAATGCATTGTGTTTATTTAACTGTGTGGATCAAGGTGTAGCTCTTTCTTGTTCAGCAAAACAATGTTGGCACCATAGGTGTTGGCCTTTTACTTATACTTAGTGCATGAAAATCAGTTAAAATCTGTGATATAAGTAAATAGCTAACAGCCTACTGCTGCCTTTCTGTAGCTGTTACAAAACCATCCCTTTAACTTCAGAAAAGTCTAACATTACAGAAGGATTAACCATATCAAAGGATAGGGGTAGAAATACATTAGGCATATCTGTGCTTCCTCTTCCCTTTCTGTGTTTGAATTTTTAAGGAATTGCTTTTTCAAATAAGAATTGTTGGTGTCTGAATCACGTACACTGAGAGTGCATAGATACAAGAATTTGCAGATGAATGCAGACAAGCAAAAATGTGTTTTAATTGGAGCATTTATTTAATTCCAAAAGTATAAGTATGCCATTTTTGTTGTGTCCTTGTAAATTATATACTGCAGCACAGAGTGGAGGTTCAGAAAACTGACTAGGTGATTTGTGCACATCTAGTTATGCTGCATAAGGTATAACTTGGCTCTGCTGCATTTCATGGATTGAGTGACCAGTGAGTCAGTGGGCATGTCCATGGAACTGTAGTGCTGAATATCAGGGAATGGGTAAACTTACGTTCAACCGCAGTGAAGTGGGAGGGGTTTGATTACAGGGGCACAACCCAAATAACAAAACTAGATGCTTCCCCTCCATGAGTAGAATACGTATTACCTTTGACCCTTCTATAATGGGGTTCCTTTGTAAATTCATTAAAAAAATATGGTCTACCTTTTTCACCTTGGTAAAATATAACCGTTGTATAGCTGGTACTCCCTTTCTGTTCCACGTGTGTTTCAGTACAGATGGCTTTACTGCTGCCCATGCTCATGAATATGGTGAAGCACTTTTACACTACAGTGAGCAAGTGTACCTGGTGCTAATATGAAGTGTCAGAAACATGGAAAGGGATTCACAAGTTTTCAGATATTCAGGACTGTCATGTTTCAATATTAAAGTAATCACATGGGTGCATTTGATTGTATTTAACTTTATTTGCAGAGGTTAGATTTTAAAACTTACATTTTTTGACCATGTTTTGCTGCTTTGTGATGATAAAAAATAGTGGCTATTATCATTTCAATTTTTTTGTAGCCATACTGGTCTGTGTTACTCATTGTGATCTATAATAGATTTTGCCTCCCGCTTGAAGTGCAGACCCAAGCCGAAGTGTGCAGTATGCCATAGTTTGCTATCCATAACAGACCACACACAGATTTTTTATCTCAGTATATATATGGGGTAGGTACATGCTATATTTGTCTGGTTGTCACACACTCTGTAGTAGTGTTGCAAAAATGAATGCTGCTGTATTTTCCTTAACATCAACACTGCTACTCTCACAGACTGTGCCAGGCCTTATTAAATTCAGTTATGCAGTTACCATTCTTTTTGTTGTTCGTAATTAACTTGCCTATTTCTAAGAGAATACCTTAACTAAAACAGCTCTTTGCATACCTCTGTAACAAGCCTAGTCTGTATGTGCTCACATTTCTTATGCAGCAGGCTGGTCCTTGTAGAGAGGGCTGCTTCTGTAAGCCTGTTCTTTAAGATTTAGTCGATCGAATGTGGGCATGGTGGTGGGTTGTTTTGTCTATTACGTGATAAAGCACATTGGGGAATTGAATGCTGTGGAGTAACTTAATTTTATTCAGTCTGATAGCTTTAGTGGCCTTTTTTTTTAACAATTGCAGTTTTCCATACTGGAAGAACCCTAATCATCCTGTTGATCAATGTGCAACCATATTTTAAGTCCACTACAGAGGAACATAGGACGGAGCTAGAAGCATGCATGCATCAAGCGCCTAATGTTGCCATCACCTGTTGGGTGGAGTACACAGCAGGTTGCTGAGGGGACAGTGTTAGCTTTAATGTAAAATTCCCATTGACGCAATGAGGATGATACTGCACTTGGAACTAACACATGTTCTTCTCAGCCAGCTTTAGTACACAAGTCCCATCTCTCGGGTCCCCCCTTCAAGAATGATTCTAATCCCATAGGGCAAGCAATATATTTTGGCTTTGGAGGTAGAGGACCTTCTCAGGGGTGCAGCAGGTGGTCAGAATGATATTGTATATGAACAGTAAGTTTCAAAAAATATGTAACTGAGAACTAATGTCTTAATTAATCCTACACCATTTACACCCCATACTCTTGTACGAACATATTTTCATGTGAACATGTAGATAGTCATCATAGTATTTACTGTTATATTCCTGATGTTTGGGATTCCTGCCTGTAGATAGCCTGACTGACTACCCCGACTTCCCAAGCTTTACATTCCCTAGGGGCCTTCCCACCTGGACACAAGGATGCTGGTAGTATAAGACGTGTATCAGATGACAGTAACGTAATGATCTTCCTTGCTGCTTAGTTTTGTTTGTTGTATTCTTCAATGTTGTCTGTATGTCTGTCTGTTGCTTGGCTTGCGTCCAGGAGACAGCTTAGTACTCCATAGAGGATTTTTCTTGTTGTCCTTATTGCTAGACTTTAAAAAAGGTAGTTTCTGATTCTGATGTTAGGTTTGATAGATACATTTTTCATATGATCAGCAACTTTTATTATATTATGAAGCAGATTCTCCACAAAGACTTCCATGGCCCATGCTTATTCTGTCTTGGCCCAGACCACAGTGTGAATTCCTGTCTACATTGTGCCATTTTCACCTCAAGGACAAGTTAAAGAAGGCATTGGTCTCTCTAGGAGGTTGCAGCCAAAAAGGGTATGTTTCTAGTTATGTGCTACCCTGTTGTCAGCCAGGGACTCTGGGGACCTTCTATTGAAAATAAATATTCCAATAAGTGACATGGGAGAAGCATTGGGCAACTGAGGATATTTGATATGATGAAAAGAGTCTAGTGACTCTGGGTGTGGTGAGCCACTTTTGCAGCCTCCACCCTTGGAGTTGATCTTGGCTGAAGGCTCTGGCATGACTACTCCGTAGGCTGCAATGCTGTCAACATCCCATATATCCTCTTAGTCTGATGTTTCTACTGGACCTCCTGAAACCAAAAGCCCTTCGGTTTTGTAGGCATATGTTCCCATCATAGAAAGGATAAGTGGGATCCCCAGCATTCTGGTCTATGAAGAGATTGCTGGAGACTAGATTGAGGTGTTGGATCTGATGTTATCCATTTCATTATTAATCACTACTGCATCTTGGATCCGATCCAGCACTTTACAGACTAAGATTCAAGGCTTGAGCTCTTTCCTCTCCCATAATCCCTTTTTACACTCTACCTTTTAGATCTCATTTGCCGCATTTACACAATGAACGTGATTCCTGGCTCGTAGCAAATTTCAAGGAAATGTGTGTTAAAAGTTCTCAGGTAAGTGGATTTTTCCTATTCCTTTGAGTAGTTAAGACTTTCCTTTCCACCCCTCCCTCGTATAGCTGCCACTGGCATTAGGGTTTGTGTATTTTCCCCTCCCCTTCCCTTTTTGGTGCTTGGTACTTGTTTGACTTTCCCCATTGGTGTCTAGCAGGGGATACCTTCCCGTTTAGTCTAGGTTTTTTGGGTATAATTGGGGATATTGTCTGCTTGTTCTTGTTACACTCACTTTCAATTGTTTTTGTATTGTTTTCATGTTGGTGTGTGTGTGTATGATCATGTCTGAACAAGACAAGCCTACTTGGTTTAAAAGATGCTTTTCTTGTGGGTGTAAGATGCCTAATTCTGACGTCCACAAGAAGTGTGTCTATTGTCTGGGCTGTGACCACCTCAAGGCTGATTGCACCTTTTGTGCTGCTTTCAACCCTCAGGCATTGGTGGATTGCCAGAACAAATTACTGCTGAAAAGTATGGCTCAAAGGGGTCCCTGTTGTGTCAGGCTCCCCTTCTTCTGATGGCAACAAAAAATCCAAGAGGGAAGCTCCTTCTGCCTCCCCGGGTGCTTCCCCTCTAGCACTACCAAAGTGGCATAGGCATTTGGATCAGAAATCCCTGGATCCAAAGTTCCCTGGATCCAAAGTTGTCCTTGGCCATTTTGGATCCAATTTCTCACGATCCATCCTTAGGTGCCGAGGTCTCATTGGCTCGGAGGCCCTCGGATCCTGTCACCGTTACTTTGGATCCATCATCTCCCTCGTATGCAAGGCAGGCAGGTCAGCCAGTGTTGGAACCAATGTGTTTCTCGGATCCATTGTTAATTATTGAGGGCATCCCAGCAGTATCTTCACGGGATCTGAAACATTCAGCTCCCCAGCATAGGATTTGTTCCCGGGATCGAAGACAGCATAGGGTGGTTGCAGGATCCAGGCTGGCGTCTCCAACTAAATCCACCCATTTTTCGGCCTCTTCCAGATCCTCTAGGCGCCTCTTACCTTCTGATATGGACAGGATGATGAGGAGTTTTCTTAGGGTCCAGATAGAGATAGGTCTATTGGCATTCCCAGCCCGGTCAGGCTCGGAGAGATGCTTGGTTCCCAGATTGCCTTCTCTTCTGATTCCTCCAGTTTTGGAACCCCAGGACCCATTTTTCCCTAGGGAAGTGTCAGCGGATCTGAGGAACTCAAGTTTCCCCTACTTATTCTGGGTCCCTGGCCAGCTCTATTTCTTTGCCATAAGATCAGAGCAGGTCTCGGCTCTGAGAGATCAGTGCCGGGTCCCAGGGGTGGGTTGCAGGTCCGGGTTTATCAGATTGGTCCCTTCCTTTGGGGGCCTCGGCCTTCGACAACTTGGGACTGGTACTCTCCAGAGGGCCGGGACCCGAGGTTGGCTCTGCACCCTCTTCTGTAGTGGCTTCGGCTTCTGGGGATGGGGGTGGATTTGGAGTTTCCCTGAGTCCTTTGACGTTTTGGGTAGTAGAGCAGGTCTACTACAAAACTGGTTCAGCATCATCCCCTCTACTGGGTACATCCCAACCATTGCTATTAGGAGCCCTGAGCCCATCCATCCTGTCCTGGGTCAGTCCTCCCGAGATAACCTTCAGGCGGCATCCAGAACCCAGGCAGATCCCCTCTCTTCTGAGTCCTCCTCTAAGCCCCTTATAGAGAAGATACCTTGGAAGAGACCGTGCAAGAGGAGGCACTTGGATTACCCATGGAGTCTCTCATGGAAGACACAGATTTTGATGAAGGGGACAGGTCCTCCTGATCCCTACCTGATGACGTCTCCTTTGAAGACATTCTGGAGCTGTTAAAGCAGAAAGGCAGATGGTATCCCCAGCCCCTGTCTTTGGAGGAATCTGTGATCCTGAAGGCTTTCAGGACGGGCCCATCTATTTCCTGGGTTCCCCCCTGTGATCAAGCTCATTGACTTTGGAGTGCGCAGGGTGTGGAAGGAACCTGTCAACATGGAACTGGTTCCTAAGAAGACTGACATGTTTTTGAGCCCCCCACCCCCACCCCCCCGCAGACAGAGTATGCTGGAGCAAGGGAGTGCCAGTCGATGCCATAGCGGTTACTGTAGCCATGAAAAAGGAGCTGGCTGAACAGAACTCCAGTGTCCATCCCCCAAACTCTGAGTCTCGGGCGATTGACAGACACGGGATGCATGTTTACACTTCAGCCACGTTTGGTCTAAGAGCTCTTAATTACTTGGCGCATTTTACCCACCTCCAAAGTTATCTGGTTACTGAGCTAACCACATGCCTTTCAGAGTTAATGTCATAGGAGGACCGCAAGAAGGTATCTCTCAAACACACTACTCTGTTGTCTATTGCTAATTCCTCAAAGAGGTTGATCTCCAGTGTGGCGGAGGGTACCTCTCGAGTGGCTGGTGCAGGCATTGCCTTGAGGCATCATGCATGGATGCGGTTATGCAGGTTCGTGGAATCTTTCAAGGTGTCTTTTACTAATGCCCCCTTTGATGGTTACTGGCTTTTTGGACCATCAGTCAAAGAAACCTTAACCACAGTGACCAGAAAAGGAAGATGCTGTCAGTGGTCGGGATCAAGTTCTCTACCCCCAAAGGTCCTTTTAAAAAATCCAATGGGGAAGTAAGAAGCTCTGGTTCCAGAAGTCTCAGGGTTCCTTCCAAGATGCTCCGGAAGATTCTTTTTCCAGAGGCAGGGGTAGAGGATTCAATGGCAGATGCTGCCCTAGAGACAGAGGGGGTCCTCAAAATCAGGGCTCCACAGAACCCTTCTCTGAGAAGCCACTTCAGTACCCCTGAGGCATTGCCTGACTGTCCTGCCCTGGAGGCAGTTGGGTCATTTTTTTTGTTGTACCCAAATGCCTGGGCATCTGTAACAAATGATCACTGGGTGCTGAAGATCATATCCAGGGGTTATTACATTCCCATTGCCCAACCTCCACCAAATTCCAAGAGAGTTCTCCCTGATGTCCCGCCCAGTCAGAGAGAACTGGCCCAGAGAGACGTTTTAGCACTTCTAGAAAAAAGAGCCACCCAAGAGGTCTCAGCAAGACAAAGAGGATCTGGAACTTATTCTCACTTCTTTTTTGGTGCCAAAAAGACTGGGGACCTGTGTCCGATTCTGCAACTCAGCAGACTGAACTTATTTGTCAAGAAATCCAAGTTCCAGATGGTCATTGTTCAGTCCATCCTGCTACTGTTGCAGAAGGATGATGTTCCAGATGGTCATTGTTCAGTCCATCCTGCTACTGTTGCAGAAGGATAATTGGATATGCTCCATAGACCTCCAGGATGCCTACTATCATATCAAGATAGACAGGTGTTTCAGGAGGCATCTGGGCTTCCAGATCAGAGCCAATCATTTCCAATTCATTGCCCTACCATTTGGACTCACCACAGCCCCCAGGGTGTTTTCCAAATGCTTGGCTGTAGTAGTGGCTCACCTGAGGCTTCAGGGATTTCAGGTCTTTCCATACCTGGACAATTGGCTCCTCACAACTCCCACAAGGCATTGACTGGTTTCCTTCATGAAGTATAGCTTGCAGACTTTTGAAATGTTAGGCATTATGGTCAACATGGCAAAGTCGAAACTATCTCCTGTGCAAAGTCTAGAATTCATAGGGACCCATCTCAACACAATCACAGAGATTGCAACATTACCCCGCTCACAGAGTGAACTTGATTAGTCATTAGGTTAGGGCCATCCTGGAGGGTCCATTGCCGCAGGTGCACTTCATCCTCAAAGCCTTGAGGCCCATGTTGACGGCTTTTCCCCTCGTACCACTAGCAAGATTTCATATGTGAGTGCTTCAGTGGGTGCTGGCGGTTCAGTGGTCCATTCTGTGTCATCTGATGTCCATGCCAATTCCGTTGACATCTCTTTGCAGATGGCACTTGCAATGGTGACTTCGGTCAGAGGATCAGTTTCTCTTTTCCCACCCATGGCCACTGTGACCATAGACGTTTCCCTGTAGGGGTGGGGGTGAGGGGTCATTTTCAGGGCAGAACTGTCCAAGGCACATGGTCCCTCATGGAGACCAAATTGTGTTGCCTTCCTCTGGGAATGATGGCTGTTCAAACAGACAACATGTCAGTGGTCTGGTACATCAACAAGCAAGGGGGAGCATGTTCTTAGCCATTATGCAGAGAGACCATGAGAGTGTGGAAATGGGCGATCTCTTCCAGTTACTTTCTTTTTGGTACGCACATACCCAGGGAGTAGAGCATCTTGGCAGACAGGCTTAGCAGGTCCGTCTTGACCCCACATGAGTTATCCCTCAGTCCGTCAGTGGCATCTCAGATATTTGGCCAATGGGGCCAACCTTGCTGCGACCTTTTTGCATCCCCATTGAGCAACAAATGCAGCAGGTACTTTGTCTTGATCCCCACAGAGGGGCAGTCCCCGAGGGATGCTCTTATCCACGATTGGCCTAAGGTCTCCTCTACGCATACCCACCTCTTCTGTTTATCCCCAAAGTACTTCAGAAAGCCCACAAACTGAAGAGTTCCATAATTCTCATTGCCCCCTTCTGGCCTTGTCAGGTGTGGTTCCCCTTCCTGTGGTCTCATCTGAAATATCCACCTTGGGTACTGGATCCCATTCTGGATCTTATTTCTCACCCATCAGAACAAACGCCCAAACTTTGATCCCTTTGTCTAACCACATGGTTTTTCCACTTCCTGTGATAGTAGCACAGTCCAGGCTGGCTTCTCCTGTCAGGAAAATTATATTTGCTTTCCAAAAATCATCTCCTTACAAGGTCTATCGTAGTAAGTGGAAACGTTTTTCCTTTTGGGCTGTGGAAAGGAATCTTGATCCTTTCTCAGTACCGGTGCCAGATATTCTTCTCTTCTTATCATCCCTTTTTCCAAAAGGAACCAGCTTCTCTACTGAAAAACTGCAATTGGAGGCCATTTCTAATTTTGTTATAAATAGCAAACCCACGTTTTCCACTAGGTTATGTAAGGCCTTCTTGAAAGGCCTCCTGTCAAAGACCCTGCCCCTCCTTGGGATCTGACATTGATGCTGCAGACTCTCACTCAAAGTTCCTTTGAGCCAGTTCATTCATGTCATCTTAAATTTCCCTCTTGGAAGACTACCTTTGTAGCCATAACTTCAGCCAAGAGGGTTTCTGAATTACAGGCCTTGTCTTCCAAGCCACCATATATTATTTTTCATAAGGATAGGGTGGCTTTGCGAACTAATCTCTCTTTCATGCCCAAGGTAGCCACAGAAAGTAATGTCAACCAAAACATTCAGTTACCTGTCTTGTTTTCTATTCATTCTGGTAAGGGTGAATACTTCTTCCATACCTCGGATGTGCATAGGCAGTTGAGATTTTATTTGCACAGGACTAAACCCTTTAGAAAATATGACCACTTGTTCGTAGCCTTCTCCTTGAACAGGTGCAGCCTAGCAGTGTCTAAAGTGACAGTCTCTAAATGGATTTCTAATTGCATTTCCACTGTTTACTCACTTAGAAATTTAGAGTTGCCTTGTCCACCTAAGGCTTAATGTGATAGTGTTCAATCTCGCCGTTTGTTCTTACACATGGGTTCGGAGCCGATCCTCGGCTCCGTGCCGGCCTCTTGCAAGCTCTGCATCGAGAAGAAGCTCGAGACAATCTAATACCCACAATCCCCCTCTGCCTTTACCTCAGATCTAGTTTGCCGCTGCTGCATTCGCATCGTTGGGAGCTAGCTCGAGGGTTTTCTAAGCTAAGATATAACTTTTTGTTGTATTTTATTGAGAATTCTATTTAACTTGATATTGTCAGTATTACCTTGTGTGATTGTGTTGTGGTTCCGTAATTCTTTGGTACCGTTAACCTTTTTATCGGTATTTTTGTACCGGGGCCTACACCCTTTCCATATACTACTATATTGAGACAAATTTATACCGGATTTGACATTTACCTGATTGTGACATTTACCTGATTGTGACTATTTTTCCCGGATTTGACTGTGTATTTGTTTCTGGATTTGTTTATTACCTACAATGTCTGAGAAGGCAAAGTCTGGTTTCAAGCGTTGTCAGTGTGGCCAAAAAATGTCGGTCACTGACAACCATAGTTCCTGTGTCTACTGCCTTGGCCCTCTCCACTTACAAGAGGATTGCTCCATCTGTCACTCTTTCAGTGGGAGAGTCATGACAGATAGGCGCAGGAAACTAATGGACAGGGGTCTTTTGAAACCAGCTTTCCAAGAGGCTTTGGATGCTTCTGACCAGGCATCGAAGTCCTCTAAGGAATCGAAGACATCGGAGCCCAAGTCATCGGCTCCGAGCTCTTCTTCAAAGGTTAGATCACCGGTTCCACAGACTTCGGGGCCGAGTGTTCAACTGGTGTCGGTTCCTGAGCCTCGAGTCTTGGAACCGGTGATGGAGCTCCCTCCTTCGGCCATATTGAGGTCGGCTCCGTCTTCGGTTCCTTCGACCCATTCTTCCTCTAAACTTTCGGATGTCGATGTGGATCGTGTGGTGCAGAAGCTGCTGGAGCATTTGGCCCTCTCTAAACTTATTTCGGTTTCCACCCAGCTGGTGTCGAAACTTGAAGGCCTTCCTGTATCTCCATCCATTCCTCCTCCGAGACCGATTCAGTCTTTGGAGCCGGAAGAGGCTGATCTGCTGATTGTGGAGCCCTCGGGTCCAGAACCGTCCTTTTCTCGGTCTGTTCCCTTCACCTCGACTCCGTCGGACCCGGTACCGAGTCTCGGAGCCGACGGTCTGTTCTTGGTTCGGGGCCGAGAGTCGAACCGGCGTGTCGGTTCCGACTCTCCCCTCGGGCCTCGCACGGATCGATTCGGCTCCGTCCTCGGGTCGATGCCTCGTGCCCGTGTCGGGGATTCTTCCCATTTCTTCGGAGCCGGGAGACTCTTCGATGCGGGACCCGGGAGCGTTCGACCTGATGAGGAAGGTGTTGTCTACCCAGACAACCACATCAGTGGAAGCAGTTTCTCCTCCCCATAAAGGGCCTTTGTCTTCATCTGCACCCACGGCCACATCCAAGCGTCGGGCACCAGTGTCTCAGCCACCCCTGGAGGGTGCCCCTCTTCCTCGAGGCTTCTTCGGATGCTCCCCACGAGGAAGTCCCTAGGAAGAGACTGTGTAAGAGGAGACACTTGGATTCTCCACAGGAATCCATAACATCTGATACTGACTTAGATGAGTCAGAGGGGTCCCCTAAGTCACCTTCAGAAGATGTCTCTTTTTCAGACATTTTGGAGATCCTGAAACAGAGAGGTGACTGGCAGTCCCTTCCCCCTTCTGAGGATGAGTCAGTTCTGCTGAAGGCATTTGGTGCTCGCCCTTCCTCCTCCTGGGTCACTCCGCCTTTCGACGAACTAATGGAACTTATTGCTCGAAGGGCGTGGGAGGCTCCTGACACAGTGGAACCTGTTCCTAGGAAACCGAACAAGTACATCACAGCACCTCAGGATAAGTCCTACCTTACTAAAGGAGTTCCAGTAGACACTATGGTGGTGGCTGCAGCCACGAAAAAGGAGATGTCGGAGTCTTCTTCGTCTGTCCATCCGCCTAATAAAGATTCTAGGACGATGGATAGATATGGGAAGCGCATTTTTAGTTCAGCGGCTTTTTCCATGCGGTCCCTGAACTATTTGACCCATTTTACACGTCTGCAGAGGGGTCTAGTCAAAGAGTTGGGAGATACCCTCCAGGGTACTACAGATGCAGCTGTCTCAGAGAAAGTGACAGCGCAACTTAATACCCTAACATCGATTGTTAACTCGTCCATGAGGCTGATTTCCTCGCGCGAAGGTTCGAGTAGGGCAGCAGCTTCAGCGATTGCTCTTCGTAGACAATCCTGGATGCGCCTATGCTCCTTTGGCGAAGCCTTCAAGTCTTCCTTTACAAACGCCCCATTTGACGGTGCCACTCTTTTGGCCCCAAGGTAAAGGAGACCCTTACCCGGTGTGAACAAGAGGGAAAGACTCTGTCTGCTGTCGGAGTCCGTTTTCCACCCCAACCAGACCGTACCCCAAAGGGCAACGCGGTGGGAAAATGTGGTTTCGGAAACAAAATCAAGGGTCTTTCCCGGGCACACAGGGTGATGCCCCTCTAGAGGCAGAGGAGGGGCAGAGGTGGAAGACGCCGCCCTGGCGGCAGAGGGGTCCGCAACATCAAGGTGACAGGGATACACTCCTGGTAAACCTTTCCAGCACTCCTGAGAGGAGGCCCGACTGTCCTGCTCTGGAGGCAGTCGGGGTCGCTAGCTTTTACCCTCAGGCCTGGCAAGATATAACTACAGACAATTGGGTAAAAGCGTAGTTACCAGAGGTTACACCATACCCTTCCTATCCTATCCCATTCCAAAGAAAAGACTCCCAGATGTACCGCCCCATCTGCGAGAGCCAGCAGCTTTAGAAATTTCAAAGTTGTTAGAAAAGAGTCATCCAGCCAGTCCCAGCGGACCAGCAAGGATTCGGGACTTACTCAAGGTTCTTTTAGTTCCAAAGAAAACAGGGGACTGGAGGCCCATTCTAGACCCGAGTTACCTCAATACTTTCGTCAAGAAAGAAAAGTTCGAATGGTCACGCTTCAATCGATCCTTCCATTTCTACAGAAGGACGAGTGGATGTGCTCAATAGATCTAGAGGATGCATACTACCACATCAAAATGGCCAGGGCATCCAGAGATCATTTGCGCTTCGGCTGGGAGCCAGTCACTTTCAATTTCGAGCCCTGCCCTTTGGTCTGACCTCAGCCCCAGGGTCTTCACCAAATGCATGGCAGTGGTAGCGTCTCACTTGAGACGTCAGGGATTCCAGGTGTTTCCGTATCTGGACGACTGGCTCCTTTCAGCCACCACCCGGCGTCAACTACTGCAGGCCAGAGACTATGTTCTTCAACTGTGTGTTCACCTAGGGATCTCCGTAAATTTCGGAAAATCCTTACTTCAGCCATCACAAAATATCTTGTTCATAGGAGCAGAGTTAAACACACGTCAATTAATTCTGAGGCTTCCCCCAGAAAGGATATTATCACTGCAGACTCACATACGTCTTCTACTCTTGTCAAGGAAATCTCCTGCAAAACTAGTACTGAAGGTGTTGGGCCTCATGTCAGCCTCCCTTATTGCAATTCCCTGGGAAGGCTGCACATGAGAGTTCTACAATGGCTACTGTTTGCTCAATGGTCATTTCAACAACTACCTCTAACACACGAGATTCTCATAACAAAGACTTGCAAAACAGACCTAAACTGGTGGCTCCAAATGTGCAACCTTTCCCAGGGGAGGCCGTTTGTGCTACCCACCCACAGTTACGGTGACCACGGACGCTTCCCTGATAGGGTGGGGGGGCATCTTTCAGGGACAGACAGTCCAAGGCGAATGGACCAATTTGGAGTACAATCTGCACATCAATGTTCTAGAGTTGAGGGCAGTGTTTCTAGCGTTGCAACACTTTGCTCCCCTTCTTCCTCTAGGGACTATTGCAGTTCAGACGGACAACATGTCGGTAGTCTGGTACATAAACAAACAAGGGGAACCAAGTCCTATCAACTATGCAGAGAGGCCATGAGAATTTGGCAGTGGGCAGAGTCCACGGTCGCTTTCTAATAGCAACGCACATCCCGGGTCATCCAACGTCATAGCCGACAGGCTGAGCAGAGCAATTCTGCTACCGCACGAGTGGTCTCTGAAACAGTCAGTGGCGAAAAGGATTTTTCGCACATGGGGCCAGCCTTCCTGCGACCTGTTTGCGTCTCCAATGAACGCCAAATGCAGGAGCTACTTTGCCCTATTACCCCTCCAGGGAAGTCCCCAGGACGCACTGGTTTCTGATTGGCCCCGGGACTCCTGTACGCATTTCCTCCATTTCCTCTGATACCGAAATTTCTCCAGAAAGCCAGGAACCTTCACAGGGCTATAATTCTCATTGCTCCATTCTGGCCTCGTCAAATTTGGTTTCCCTCCCTGAAAATTCACTGCATTCGGGGACCCTGGATTCTGGACCCAGAGCCGGATCTGTTGACTCACTCGTCAGGGGTTCCCCATCCCGCTTCTGTCACTCCATCTAGCAGCTTGGCTGCTCCAATTCCCAACTTAGCCAGGTCTGATCTCTTGTCACCAGCAGTCCAGAATATATTAGTGGCTTCGCATAAGGCTTCCACTACTAAAACATATACTAGCAAATGGAAACGGTTTGTATTCTGGGCGAATACACACCACGTTGATCCCTTTACAGCTCCTTTGAATAAGATTTTAGAGTTCTTAACAGACTTATTTCATCAGGGTGCTTCTCCTGCTACTCTAAGAGTTCAATTGGCTGCCATTTCAATTTCCATGTGGAAGAGTGTGGAGCTCCTATCATGGCTCACAGACTTTGTAAAGCCTTCTTAAAAGGAGTTTTTCATATTAGACCTCCGGTCAGATCTCCTCGTCACCTTGGAGTCTAAACTTGTTACTATCTAAATTAATGTTGCCCCCCTTTGAACCTGCCTCTTCTTGCCCATTAAAATTTTTGTCCTGGAAAACTCTCTTTCTGGTAGCCATTACTTCTGCTAGGCGAGTGTCTGAACTTCAGGCCCGCTCCATCAAGCACCCTTATCTGATCTTTCACTCTGACAGAGTTTCTCTTGAACCAATTCATCCTTCCTCCCTAAAGTGTGTTCTATTAACAACATTAATCAGTCCATTGAATTACCCACTTTCTTCAAAAACCACTCCAACAAAATGGAGTATATGTTACACAAATTGGATGTTCACAGACAGCTAAGGTTTTATTTGGATAGAACAAAGATCACAGGAAAACAGATCAACTATTTGTGGCTTTTGCTGATAGCAGGAAAGGACTTGCAGTTACCAAAAGAACTCTTTCAAAGTGGTTAACGGATTGTATAATCTATGTATACGATTCTGCAAATCAACCCCTTCTAAACAAACCCAAGGGACATTCCACAAGATCAATATCTCGTCTTTGGCTCATGCAGCTCGCCTACCTCTGGATGCTATTTGTGCGGCTGCTACCTGGTCTAAGCCACATACATTTATTTCTCATTATAAAGTAGATAAGGTTTCTAGGGACAGGGCAACCTTTGGTTCCACTGTGCTCAAGAACGTCCTCCCGTGAGTTCCTCAGGATTTAGGAGCTAGGCGCTACCCATGTGTAAGAACAAACGGCGAGATTGAACACTATCACATATAGAAGTTATGTACTTACCATAACGTTCCATGTGGAGTGTTCATCTCGCCTTTGTTCTTACAGTCCCACCCTCCCACCCTTAGGAAGAACGTTCTTTGATGCCTGGCCAGAAGCATTTTTGCTACTGTCATTATTCTCTGTACATAGTTGGTATACACATATACTTATATGTGTCTGTTTATGTATGTATAGATGTATGGCATGAATGTGCTGTTATGTAGATTGGTTTGCTTGCAAACTAGATCTGAGGTAAAGGCAGAGGGGGATTGTGGGTATTAGATTGTCTCGAGCTTCTTCTCGATGCAGAGCTTGCAAGAGGCCGGCACGGAGCCGAGGATCGGCTCCGAACCCATGTGTAAGAACAAAGGCGAGATGAACACTCCACATGGAACGTTATGGTAAGTACATAACTTCTATTTCTCTCAGGTCAGTTGCTACCCCATCAGACTTTTCCGCTAGGATGTCCATAGGTGACATTTGTGCTGCAGCCAGTTGCTCCACTCCTCACACCTTTGTTGCTCATTATAAGCTGGATATGGTTTCCAGAAACAGAGCATCCCCTAGTTCCACGGTGCTCAGGCATGTCCTTCCTTAGGGCTGCCCAGGATTTGGTTGTAGCTGGGGATTCTGACCCAGTCATGATGAATAATGAAATGGATAACATGAGATGAATAGTTATGTACTTACCCATAACATGGTATCTGTGGTATCCTATTTGATTATTCATCACTTCCCTTCCACCTTTCCTATTCCATGTTTCTGGAGAGGCTGAAGTCTCGGGCTATTGAACTTCTACCCCTCGGTGTACGCCTGGTAGTTTTATGTAAGCTCACTCTGGAAGCTCCAAATGAGGGCTAAAGAACCACAGATATAAATCCCTTGATGTAAATCCACAGATGTGAATCCAAGGTTAGTTGAAATAACCAGTAATGATTCCAAAATGCAAAATAACTCTTTAATAACTCTTGAAAAGATCCAAATTGGCTTCCAGAGTGAGCTTTGATTGTGTTTTTGGTAAAGTGTTGTTCACTCACTTCACATCTCTTTATTTTGGTTAGTTTTATGTAAGGGTAGATATATAGTTATATTTTTGAGCATTCTTTAGCGTGCCAACAGCAAACTTGATCTAGGGGTAGAGTATAGAAAGGGATTATGAGAGAGGGGAGGAGCTTGAGCCTTTAATCTAAGTCTGTAAAGTGCCGGATCAGATATAAGACCCAGTTGTAATGAATAATGAAATAGGATAACAAAGATAGCAAGTTATGTTAAGTACATGAATATTGTGGTCCACCTTGAACCTACGCTAGGATGTCCATAGGTGACATTTGTGCTGCAGCCAGTTGCTCCACTCCTCACACTAAAGCAGTTGTTTCTGAGACCTCAAGGCACAAGACACCAAATACCAAACTGATTGTTGCCAGCTTGCCTCAATTTAGGTCGGGCAATGCCTGAGCCCCCTCTGCTTCACAGGCTTTAACTGATTTACTGCTTCAACTGACTTAGGAATTCATGCCTTCCCTTAAGTCCCAAGAAGTCAGATTTACAAATTCTAAAGGTGTCTGACGTCCCTTCTAGACTAAAAAGAGAAGGGTAGAACTTCCACCTAAGGATTCTTATTCCCATGACTCAGAGGCGGATGAACTGGCTTAATGTGAGCCATTTCCCTTCTGCTGATGCTTATGAGTCAGACATTAATGTCACCCTGCCGTTTGCTTCCTAGCCAGTGGATTCCTCCTTTGGAATATCCCTTCACAGAATGATGGAGTTTTTTCAGTGGAAGATTTAGGAATACTCAGAGGTCTATCTCAGATACAGAGCTTTCATAGGTCTGCATGAGCCTAGAACCTAGCTCTTCCTCAAGTAGTGGACGAATTGGAGGATGCAGTTACAAATGCATCTATGGAGGTAGCATCACCCAACCCCTGATTCCTGCAAGTTCCTTTCCTTTGGCTGATCCACTGTGGTATCTCTGGGTTCTATCACGGAAGCAGACTCAGCTTCAGCCAGGAACCCTATTCCCAATGAAAGGGAGGACAGCTTACTCAAGAGATTCTACTGTCCTTTCCTCCTGAGCCTTTTAACTGCCAGTCTCACATGCTTTTCTTTGTTGAAAAAGTTGAAGGTTAAGGCAGAGGGAATACAAGATAAGAACCCGAGGCAGCAGATGCTTGAGCTTTGTGACCTTTCTTCTGACATTGTCAAGCACTCTAAGAAATGAAGTGATGATGTAGTGGATGCATCATGCAGAACAACAGCTACAGGGTCTGTTATTCTTAAACATGTCTGGCTGAGGACAGTACCCCTTGCAAGTCATATCTGTAATTTTTAAACATGCCTTGTTGAGTACTTGTTCCACACCATGTGGAGGAAAAGGGTAGGACATGCAATCTGTAAAGCACCATTTTCAGGACTGAGATCTAAATTCAGCAGGATTACCCAGCAAAGCATATCAGAATGGAGATGTCATAGTGGATGAAACAATGCAGTCAAAACCAGGGGGTACCTTTCAAAGCATCTAAACCCATTATGGCTCTCATCACATATTCCTTGGAACAAATTTGGGGGGGGGGGGGCTTTTTGGGAGCTCTTCAAGTTCAGGGAACATGGGAGGGGAACATTAGGAAAAAAATAAAAAAAATAATGATGGAGGTCATTCTTACCTCTACCTTAAAGCAAGGCGTTCTCCAGGTAATGACAAACAGTACCACAACAAGGAGAAACAGTCACATGCAATGCTACAACAAAGACTGCTAAATTTGCCACAAACCCTGCCTGTAGAGCATTTAAAGAGCTGAACTGGCTAGAACTTCCACACCATCTCACTTACTCACAGCTGCTTACAACTCCTAACTTTGATCTAGAAACCAAACAAATGTCCATCCGTCAACAACCTCATTAAACATTTCACTACCCCCAGAACAGTTCAATCCAATGCTAAACTTCTAAAAATCACCAAATCAAACAGCTCAGCCATAGCCTTTTTCTTCTCGATGTATGTCTTCAAAATTTGGAATAGTATGCCTCTCACCCTGAGATAAGAAGTGTGTTTGACCACCTTCAAAGCACAGCTAAAAACTTAACTGTAGCTAACTAACAAATGGCTATGCCAGTGCCCCACCCAAGGGTAGACTATCAATTACTATAATAAAATGTAAATAGAAATCAGTAATAAAACCCATGATGTTATGTTGTCCCATCTCTCCTTCAGTCTTGCTGTTTGGGTTCAGCCTATACTAAAGCTCAAGAGCTTCTACTGGCTTGAGGCTGAGTGCTATCCCATAGTGCTTAGCGGCTATTCCCCAGATCTCATTTACCACTTGAGGCTTTGGGATTGTCTTCACTGGCACAGGCTTGAAAAAATTAATATTTTATATTTTTTATAACATTTTCTGTTTAATTGTTAGCTGTTTTACTTATTAGTGCTATCGTAATAGCCTTGTGCTATTTTTAGCTTTTCAAAACCTTGTAGGTTTATCTTTGCAGCTTTTTCTTTTTTTCTTTGGGCCTTGTTTTCTCCTCAAGAATCTGTTTAAATTAGAGGATTCTTGCCCTTTTCTTCCTTATTTCTCTTTAGGAGTACTCCGTTTAACTTAGAGGTGTCTCCTTCGGTGGAGGAGATAGTCGTTTAACTTAGAGACTTCTCCTCCCCTCTTTTCTTCTCTTTTTAAAAAAAAATAAATAAATAATACCTTATTTTACATACTTGTTTTTTTCTGTTTTCTCTTTTTACAGTTACAGTTATAGCTTTTGTTATAACTTTTATTGAGAAAATTTCCTCCTTATAACTAGCATGTCTAAGGAACCAGCGAAGAAACATAAGTCAGGATTCAAAAAGTGTGATTCCTGCACTCAGAAGATGTCCATTACTGATGGACACACTAGTTGTGTGTACTGTCTGGGTCCACTCCATCTTCAAGACTCCTGCTCCATTTGTCATAGTTTTAGTGACAGGGTCTTGCAGGAGAGGAGTAATAAGCTCATATTGAGGGGCTTATTAAAAGTGGACAAAGGAAATCAGACCAAAAAATCAGACAAGACTCAAAAGTCTGCTTCATCGGCTCCAGTGTCTGAGCTGATAAGCAGCACCAAACATGATGCCTTTTCAGCTCTGAAAGTTGTCGGAGCCGAGAAACATGGTTCTCCCTCGGCTCCATCTGTCTCATCAGAACTGTTGCGGAGCCGAAAGAGGAGCCGGTCACCATCCTTGGAGCCTGTTCGCTCTGTGCCGGTGTCAGGTAGCCAAAGGTCTTCCAGTCATTCCTCTAAATTTTCCAGGTTATCGGATGAGGACGTGGAGCAGGTAGTGAAGAGGTTGCTTCAGACCTGGGCCCTAGCTGAAATTTTCTTGAGCCCAGCACATCGGACCTTGGAGCCAACAACAGTACCTACTACTATGCCTATTTCTCATCCAACTCAAATGAGTTTGGAGCCAGAGAGTATGGAAGTCGTTGTGCTGGATCCACAGGAGCCAGTAATCACTACTGATATCTCAGATCCAATGTCTGCTCCAGTTTCCTCGATACTTTCATCCATCGAGGGACCTGGGGGCTGTCGCTCCCTGGTCGGCTCCGTGGGGGAGAGTTGGGTTAGTCCCTTGTCGGAGCTGGTTCTCCCACTTGGCACCTCGGCTCAGGTGAGTTTGGCTCCCACATCTGCCTCGGAGCCACCTGTCTCGGTGCCGAGGAGATCTCCCAGCCTCTCGGGGCCGGAGTCTCTTTCAGCAAAGACCATGGTGCCTTCGAGGTGATGCAGAGTGTGCTCTCAACTGAGTCTGCTCCACCTTTGGCTCCAGTCTCTCTTCCCACTAAGTGACCGGTGTCCACCTCTTCATTACCTCTCCATCATCCACAGATTAGAGAGTCAATGCCCCAGGAACCCACAATGGCTGGATCCTCCTCTTCCGATACCTCCCCGGAAGAGAGAGTGTAAGAGGAAGCACATAGACTCCCCTGAGTCTGTCACTGGCTGTGCCTGGCAGAATTTGACTCAAGACAAATGAGTACAGTCCATTATATCCAGAGGATACATCATCCCCTTCCAATGTACACCTCACCCACCAAAGTCTATCCCAGACATTCCACCCGGTCAAAGGGATCAAGCAACACTAGAAATACAAAAGTTGCTAGAAAAAAAGTCATCCAAGAAGTCCCCGCAGGCCAACTAGGATCCAGAATGTACTCAAGGTTCTTTTTAGTTCCAAAAAAGACAGGGGACTGGTGACCCATATTGGAGCTCAGCAGACTAAACAAGTCGGTGAAAAAGTCAAAGTTCCGGATGGTAAGACTGCAGTCTGTACTCCCGTTTCTGGGAAAAGACAGTTGGATATGCTCGTTAGATCATCAGAATGTGTACTACCACATAAAGGTGGACAGGCGCTGAAAAATATTTCTACGCTTCTGGCTTTGAGCCAGTCGTTACCAGTTCAGAGCTCTGCCCTTTAGACTCACCACAGCCCCCAGGGTGTTTACCAAATGCATGGCAGTAGTCACGGCTCATCTGAGATGCCAAGGATTCCAGGTGTTTCCATACTTAGACGACTGACTCCTAACTGCCACCACCAAGCAACTACTGATCAAAGCAAGAGACTACACCATCCATCTCTTCTCAAAACTAGGCATTACTATAAATACAGAAAAATCTGCCTTGTTGCCATCACAGCATATTACATTCATTGATGCAGATTTAAATAGAAATGACATGTTGGCAAAGCTGCCTCAAGAAAGGATACAGACACTATGCAGTCCAGTGATTATTTTACTCAATCAGAACAGAGTACAGGCAAGATTTGTGCTGAAAGCCCTAGGCTCTATGGCAGCGACGATAAAACTACTTCCCATGGCACGACTTCACATGAGAGTACTGCAATGGCTACTCTTCGCCCAGTGGTCCATGCAGGAGTTACCCATGTCTCAAGAAATTTTTATAACTCACTCTTGCAAGAAAGACCTACTTTGGTGGATTCAGTCCGCTCAAGTAACAATGGGCAGACTGTTTGTACTTCCTCAACCTATCACTACAGGGGTCTATATTAAATTGTCAAAGTTTTACAACTTCGAATCACTAGTCATCGAACACTAGTGATCGAAGTTGAAAAATATCGAACAAGTAACAAAAAAAAAAAAAAAAAAAACCAACAGGAAAGAGAACTAAAAGGGTTTAAGCAGGAGGGCAAGGCCCCTGCACCCCCCACACCCCCCGCTACTTAAGTATACGAACACCGAGATCAGGCTACACTTCCCTTTCCGCACCTTACTTCGTTAAAGTGTGATCTCAGAGTTGGTATATTTAAGTAGTGGGGGTGTGGGGGGTGCAGGGGGGCTTGTTAAAAGCAGTTACTTTTGTTGTTTTACTTTTTTATTTATTTTTTTATTACATATTCGAGGTTTCAGTACTTTGATCATATGGGGTCAACCATATGGTGTTCGAAGTTCTGAAACTTCGATTATCTGATATAGACCCTCACTACAGTGTGACCACTGATGTGTCCCAGATAGGGGGGGGGGGGGGGCATTATCTGGGACAGACGGTCCAAGGAGTTTGGAAAGTTCACGAGTACCATTTGCAGATCCATGTCCTAGAGATGAGGGCCGTGCTTCTGCCGTTGCAAGCACTTCAGGACTCTCTTCCTGACAGCAACACATATCCCAGGGAAATCCAGGCTAAGCAGAGCGATTCTCATGCCTCACGAGTAGTCCCTCAATCAGGAAGTTGCGAATCAAATTTTTCACAAATGAGGCCAGCTTTGCTGCGACCTTTTTGCCACTCCCTTCAGTTCAGTTCCAAATGCAGTAACTACTTTGCCCTAAATTCCCCTCCGGGAGAGTCACAGAGGGATGCACTGGTTCACGATTGGCCCCTGTGTCTTCTTTATGCCTTTCCCCCGCTTCCCTTGATTCCAAAGGTCATACAGAAAGCTAAGTTGTTGAGTCGCAGGTTAATTCTCATTGCGCCATACTGGCGGCGTCAGATTTGGTTCCCCTTCCTTTGGCCTTGCCTTCAGGAGGACCCATGGATCCTGGACCCAGTGCCGGATCTTCTGACGCATCAGTCAGGAATGCTCCATCCTGCACTCCACACCCTCAAGCTGACAGCTTGGCTGCTCCACTTCCACTCTTAGCCAGGCTTCTGGAATTGTCCCCTGCAGTTCGTCACATTCTAGTCTCTTCGCACAAACAGACGACTAGGAATGTTTATGCAAGCAAATGGAAGAGGTTCTCTTGTTGGGCTGAAAAAAGACATATAGATCCTTTTACAGCATCTGTACCTCTAAACCTGGAATTTCTAACAGAAACCTTTAATCAAGGGGCAGTGGCAGCCACTATCTGAGTTCAGTTAGCTGGTATTTCTAACTATCATGTGGGAGAATTAGGATCCGCTTTGTAGATGACGTGTTTATGCTGTGGAGAGGCTCTGGTATTGATTTGGCACAGTTTGTGGAATATTTGCATTCAACTACTGATTTTTTAAGGTTCACTTACCATAGTTCCAACACTGACATCAGTTTCCTTGATGTGCAGATTAGTAAATCTGTTTTAAATAGTCTTTGCAGTAATATTTATTTTAAACACACTAGAAAAAAATACTCTTTTGTACTAATCTAGTATGCACCCTAGACACGTTCCTAGGAACGTGCTCAAGGGTCAGGTTTTTAGAACACTGTGACTGCATAGCAGAGATGAAGATGCAGTAGTTGCCCTATCTAATTTAAAAACAGAATTTTTACATAGGGGATACTCACTTGCAGACATTGAACAGACTATCTCTAATGCCTGGAAGCTGAGAAGCACTAGATGTATACCTTATTTTAATGCTGGTGATGCTGTTGACAATACAAGATATACTAACAGAACTAGTAATGATTTTAGAGTGGTGTTTCAGTTTTCCAGTAACATCAATCAATACTTAGATGTAATCAAAAAGCACTGGTATTTGCTACAAGATGTGCCTGGACTGGTAGACAAGGTCGGACATTCTCCTATTTTTAGTTTTAGAAATAATAAATCCCTTAAACAACATCTATGTCATGGTGAATTATCTAGAACTGTTATTAGATCCAATCGGCATGGTATTTTTCCATGCAGGAATTGCAGTGCTTGTCAATTTATATATAGCAAAAATAAATATGTACATCCTACTAGGAAATTTTCTTTGTACACTAATCAATACACTGATTGCAGATCTACAGATATGGTCTATTATTGTTTTTGTGTACAATGTCCTCCTTTTTATGTAGGAAAAACAAATAGAATGCTTAAAGATCGTATTCTAGACCACCTAAGAGATATTAGTAATAATAAACCATCAAATGCTCTAGCCAATCATGTTATTTCCAATGGCCGTTCTCATTCCTTTAAGTTCTTTGTTCTACAACATATTCATAGAAACCCCAGAGGTGGTGACATGGAGAATTTCACAGAGGGACATGAACAGAAGTGGATTTTGAAACTTAATGCTGAAAAGTATCCTGGTTTGAATGCTACTACTTCCTTGGTCCCTTTTTTAAAGGCTAGACATCTCAAGCATTAAGATTAGCTAAGTTCTTTCAAAATTAGTCTAATGTATTTAACTATTAGTTTCCAAGTATTCTATTTAACTTTTTCCTGCCTAGTATTTTCCCATGTTTTATAATGATTTTATAAGTTTTTTAAGTGCTTTCTCATGTATAGTATTTGATTCCTTCTTGTACAATGTTTTTAAGCAATGTTTTTAAGCAATGCTTTTTAGTTTGAGCATGAGGCTTAATTGTTTTTCACTGCTACTTAATCATTGTGTGATTTTTATTGATTAATTGGCATTTTAGAATCTCTATTTAAACCTGTGCATTTTTTACTGTGGTGTCTGATGAAGCAACTTTGGTTGTGAAAGCGCTTACCACTTTGTACTTTGCTGTGATTAAACGTTTGCTGTGTGTTATCTTGGTGCATTTTTTACTTTTTACCTTTCATTTGGATTTATTTCTGCACCAAGGTTTTACCCAACACAGTTTCTTTGGTTTTCAGAATTAGGATCTAGTCTAATGTCTCATAGACTATGCAAGCTTCCTGAAAGATACTTTTCTGTTAAGACCTCCCTTCAAAGAACCTCCTCCTCCTTGAGACCTCAGTCTAGTATTATCTTCGTTGATTCTGCCCCCTTTCGAACCAGCGTCATCTTGTTCATTAAAATTTTTATCTTGGAAAACAGTCTTCCTGACAGCAATTACTTCATCCAGGAGAGTATCAGAGTTGAAAGCCTTGTCTATCCGTCCACCTTCTTTGATCTTCCATAAATATAGAGTTTCCCTTAGAACAAATCCTTCCTTCTTACCTTAAGTTTGTTCTCAAGCCAATTTAAACTAGAATATAGAATTACTAGTGTTTTTTCCAAACTATGGCAACAAGGCAGAGTATCTCCACCAACTGAATGTGCACAGACAGTTATGTTTTTACTTGCACAGGACAAAAGAATTTAGAAAGTCAGACCAATTGTTTGTCTCCTATTCAGAAAATAAAAAAGGTTTGGCAATCTCAAAAGTTACTTTGTCCAAATGGCTTACTGAAAACCATCACATATGTCTATGATTCCCACAATAAGGAACCACCAGGGAAAATCAAAGGGCATTCAACTAGTGCGGTATCTACCTCTGTTGCTTTTCAATCCAGACTTCCACTGGATTCAATTTGTGCTGCCGCTACATGGGTTAACCCTCATACCTTTATTACTCATTACAAAGTAGATGTGGCCTCCCAGAACAGGGTGTCCTTTGGTTCCACTGTCCTGAGGAGTTTATTCCCTTGAGCCACCCAAGAAAAAGGTGCTGGGGACTCTGTCCCAAACAGCAAGATTGAATGCGAAGTTATGTACTCACCATAATGTTCCATATTTGTTGTCCAGTATCTCGCCTTCAGTCTTGCGTCCCTCCCAGCCATCTCCCTCCTGGAGTATCTAGAGGAATTTTTTCTCAGAAATTGGCAGATAAGGTCTGATTCCCTTCTTGCCTTTTCCTGTTAATCTTTTTGACAATATGTTTTCAGATATTATTCTTTGGATATTGGACATATCATAGGAACCTTCCTTCTCAAACGAGATCTGGGGAATAGCCACTAATACTATGGGATAGCACTCAGCCTCAAGCCAGTAGAAGCTCTTGAGCTTTAGTATAGGCTGAGTCGGAGCTGAGGTTTCGGCTGCTAACCCAAACAGCAAGACCGAAGGCAAGATACTGGACAACAAACACGGAACGTTATGGTGAGAACATAACTTCTTTTTCTCATCACTAACTACCCTCCTAAAATACTAACATGCTACATTTCTTTCTGTTCACCCGTTCGATTCTCGGCGTCACTTGGGAGTGCCTTCTGTGTGGAGTCTGCATGTCCCCCCCACGGTTGGGTAGCGTTCGAAAGACATGCGTGCGTAAATGGGCGTCGAGCTGGCACCTTGGCGTTTCGTAAAAATCTACTGCCAATCATTAGCGGACCGGAGTTCCGCTGTGGCGACCCCTTACCGGGAAAAAGCCGAAAAGACAAACATTTCTGCACCTTCTCTAATAACTAGTATCTTCTACCTTTTCATACCTAACACTAGTAAACCAAAAATTATAACTACTGTAATTTCATCTATCTGTGCAAGACTTAGAACCTCTGTGAAGTGTTTAATTTAACTTTCCACTAATGTTATGAAAGCCATTGTACACAGATACCTGTTTTTAATATTTGTGTCTGTGCCCTGTAATGTTGCCACTGTTTTCAAGTCTGTATTTGGAGCTTTTCAAAAAGGGCCTCTGCTGAAAAGGCAGTATTTTGTTACTCAGTTGGACTCTTCCTGTTAACAAAGGCAATAAATATAAATAACTGACTAGCTAACTAACTAAATAAATAAATATCTGTTGTGCAAACCGATGTTGCAGTCCTGTGAGGTAGCACAGGAGGTGGCCACAAGTCTAACCACAGACTGTAATCCCTCTGAACAAAATGTTTTGGAAGACAGGCTGAGCAGATTTCTAGCAGACCCCCAAAAATGGATGTTGCAGCAGGGATGTGTTTCTGGACCTGACCAAGATGTGGGGTGCACTCGAAATAGGTTTGTTTGCCGCTCATTTGAACAGCCAACTAAGACAGTTTTGCTGCAGGACAGCAACTGTACAAGCTTGGAAAACACATTCCTACACCCTGAATCGGACTGGTCCATTTCTCCATGCATTCCTTCCAGTACCCTTGATCCCAAGGGTACTACCCAAAATAAAGAGGAAAAGCTAGAAGTAATTGTCGTAGCACCCCTTTGGTCAAGGTAGCACACTTTTGTTCTACTGAACAGTCTGACAAGAGAAAAATAGAAAGTACTGCTTTAGCGTTTGGACCTCCTGACTCAAAACAAAGTGTCCTTTTTACAACCAGACTTAGCCAATCTTAAAACTGACAGCTTGGATGTTTTTACGTTGATTCCAGGCAGGCACATTTATTCTGAGCGCATACTAAAATTATGAGGGAGGCTGAGACACCAGACACAAGAAAATCCTACCAACTTAAGTGGAAAAGATTCTCCATTTTTAGCCAATCTGGGAACCTTGACCCAAACAAAGCAAAAGTGGCCTTGGTTCTGGAATATCTTTCAGACCTTTATAAAAATGGCTTAACTTAATACTTCATGCTTTTGCCATTTCAGCCTGTCAACATGTAGATCCACCATTGTACTCCAGGCCCCTTTTAAGCAGTTTCTAAATGGGGGCCTCCATCCTCATTCTTCCTAAAAAGGATATTGCTCCACTACTGCATCTTAACTGTGTGTTGGAAAAACTGACCGCGGCCTCATCTGAACTAGCTACTTTAACTTTTGTCCAGTTTCTACCTTTGCTTGGCCTTAATGTGCGAAGATCCTTTCTTAGTCTTTCATAAGCACCGGGTATCCCTTCATACCTAAATGGATGTCTGGGCTGTATCTTAACTAAGCCATTCATTTGTCCGTTTTCTTCCCTAACCTACAGAAAAGAGGAGACATTATCCTTCATTCACTTGATGTGCACTGATGGCTGATATTTTACTTACATAGGACTAAATAATTCAGAAAGTATGATTTGCTGTTTTTGTCTCCTATGCAAAAGTGAAAGTGGGGAAAACCAGCAAAGAGACTGACTGTTTTCAGATGGCTAGCTCAGTGCATTTCCTTTTGTTGTTCAGATGATGGTTAAAGTTATTTCAGGGCATATCAGGGATCACTCCAGTAGAACCACTGCAACCATCGCAGTCTTCCTCAGGGGAGTCCCCACACAGATAATATTTGAAGCAGTAACGTGGACTTCTGTTCACATCTTTTCTAAACATTACAATTTAGGAATATCTTCCAGGACTTTAACAGTGAATCTAGTCAAACACCTACCTTTATAATATGGTCCCAACACAATTGTAGTTTCTTTTATTGTCTACTGCATACTAATTATGTCTTGTGTTATTAAAACCGTATCATCTGTGTATGTACAGATTAGAGGAAAGATAGCCCACCGCCTTATTCTCCACTTGAACTCTTCTGGACCTTTCCTTATTAACTTTCTTCATCACCTTATCTGTACACTGCCCAAACAGTCAAGGGCTTAATGAACATCTTTGTTTAATTTCATTGTTGACTTTCTGTGGTTTCCCTAAGGAACTCTTTATCATAGACCTTATTTTGGTCCGTTCATGTATTTTTGTAGTTCACAAGGTAAAGTATACAACTGTGTCACCTTGTTTTGAAATGTTTCTTGCTGAATGAGAATTGTGTATACTCTTGAGATTTGCTAATATGAATGCACTGTGATGGAGCTTTTCTCCCTGGGCCTTCACTGAAAATGGCCTTTGCCCACACAGACTTTCCCAGTCAGCAAAGACAAACATACAACGTAAACTAAAGGTCTTGCAGCACCACCCAACACATTCCTCAAACTTATTTGTAGTGTGCTTCTAGTTCTTTATTGTACACAAGGCGCTTCACAGCTTTCTGAAGATTTTTAGACAGCTGCATATACGTATGCATGGAGTGCCATAATTACACTCCAGCATCTGTTAAAAAACATCCTGGTTCAGTGCGAGACCCGAGCTTAACAATGCTCAGAGGGAGGGGTGCTTAACACTTATTAAGCCCACATTACATGCTGTTAAGATCACATCTGGTGCTAGGCACCAAAAGCTAACAGTATTGGCCAGTAAACAACATCAGCAAAACGTAAAACAGCTTTGTTTCTTCATGCTGTCTAGAACATAAGTACAGCTCCTGCTGTCTGTTTAACAGTGTTTCTGAACTGCTATACTGGCTTTCAAGACAAGCATAACACTTTGTGATTTTTTTTCTGCAACCATTAGTACATTAAACAGATAAATATCAGTGCACTACAAAGAATTAAATTTCAGATCTCTGATCGTAACCTGATAGTTTGTGTTCTTGTCATGGATGCCAAGATTCACATCTTGAGCATCACTGTCAAGGTGAATTTCTTGGTATTCATGTTTCAAACACATAATAAGCAGGCTACGATCGGAGACCTAATCATATCTATCCGTATCTCTTTCTATATGTGTATGTATGTATGTATGTATAGTATGCCTTATGTAGCATTTTTAGTGAAGAGGATTAATGCTGTGATTTGCTAATAACTTTCATCCTGTAAATCTAGGGTTTGATTCCCTCAGCCTCCATTTCCCTACTCTGTCCCTAAGCAAATTGCTTAATAGATACATGAGCTGCCCTGAAAATAGGCTGTTGTAGTGCGTTTGCAAGGTTAACAAATAAATATAGGTAAAGTTTGTGTAAAGAAGTTAAACTGTAAGCCACATTGTATAAGAATAAAAAAATCAAAGGAGAAAGTTTCTTTTTAAGATGTTTTCTGATTTCCCTGTCATATTTCCTTGTAAATCAGACACTTTGCATTTTCCTGTATTGTGAACTTATACCATATTCTTGAAAGGCAGAGTAGATGATTGTTGGTTTCCATGGCTATAAGTGGATGAAATACTTTTAACAGGCTGTTGTTTCCGGTGCATTAGTAGACCTATCAGTATGAACAAGGGTTTACTTAGAATTCCCAGTACCTGTGCTGCTTTCAGGGTGATTTGCATACTGACTCTGGCAGGACAGGAAGGAATTGCATCTAGCCTGGCTAATCCCTCTGTTTGTTTCTCCCACAAAGCAAACAAATGCCTTGCCATTTCATAGTGTACATTGCATTTTTCAAGATAACACACACATGAAAGTCATGAAGCCTCTTAAAGAGACAGGAAAATAAAAGTAATAGAATACAGCAGAAGCAGGTAGCTTAGCTGGTGCACTGATGGAGAGGTACGTTTTTGTTATATACACTGCTTGTGATGTTCTCATTCACACTTGATCTATGTGTGGTGATGGCAGCATTGTTTATATTTCTGTGTAACTTCACACTATGTCTATATTTCATTTTTTTTGTGCGACAAGTTCCAGAATCAGTATCTCCTCTCCTTAATTTAATCCCAAGTAGACGGTTCCAGTGCACATGACAATGCTTCTCCAAGTAATTTCCCTGTCCTTCTTAGTCAGAATTAGTGTGCCTTGATATGTAGTTAGTTTACGTCATTGCCTTGATAGTACAAAGCAGTTCATGTTGACTGATGTGGAATGGTTTCTTTATTTAGGGAGGGAAGGTTTTACTTGGGTGGCTTCCCCATTGCCTCATGTTTTCTGAGACAGGTTGTATTGAGCTATAGATGTTACTGAAAGGTGTTTGTAGAACACCATCTTTTTACGACCCACAAGTCTGTAATTTCAGTCCTGTGATTTGAAGACAAGGAATGTATTTTTATGGATGAGTTCCATTCTTAAACTTGGTGTACGGAAGTGGTTTGTTGAACAGGTACACCTTCTGAAACAGTTTGAATGAATAAGAAGCATCGGCACAGGTGGTAAGAGCTCACATATGGTATGTGTGCCCTCAGTGCAGAACAAACCAAATGCCTATGTGCAGTGACCTTTGGAGTTGCCATGTGTAAATATTTGCAGAGCACTGTGAATACGGATCAGATATGACAGGTGATGACTGACAGGAGGTACTGCTTTTATGTGTGTGTGTGTGTGTGTGTGTGTGTGTGTGTGTGTGTGTGTGTGTGTGTGTGTGAATTTGTAGCACAAATGGAGTTTAGAATGTAAGCTTACATACTCTTTTCTTGTTAAAGATGTTGTTTCTGTACATAATTCCACAGTGAATCATACACTAAGTGAAGATGGTTTCAGTTCTATAGATATTATAGGGATACAGACTTCACAATCAAAAATACTTTGTGTTCCAGAACATGCAAGAATCCCCTTTCACAGAGAACACTGACATAAACTGAGGGATAGGTTCCTAGGTTTTTAACTAGGCATGTACACCAGGAGAACACAGAGAAGCCTAGCCCATTTCCCAATTCCTCAGTAGCATTGTCTGGATAAGTGACTTATTCAGTCATATAGTAGGCAAATGGACTCTGAGGGACTCAACAAGGACTGTAGGAAACGGCTTGTTAACAGCTCATAACCTTAATCTTTAGCACTAACTGCCAGATAATCTCATCACTGAGGAAGAAAACAGAACCCACAGTCTTCTGCTGTTCTGACATCCAAGTCAAGTTTGCTAAACCACTAGATACCTTATGTAAAACCGGCATATCCTGTAGAATTAGACCAAACTCAGAGGTAAGAGAAGGCTAAATGACTACTTCAATGGTGAGCTCATCATTTAGGCAGATAAGTGGACCCCCGTGAATGTGGGTTGTCTAGACTATAGCATGGCCTTTCACACTGCACCTCCTAGAAGCTCGGAAGGAAATTTGAATATGTAGAGGAGCGTCCTAGAATGCTGAAGTACACTGGAAACTTGTCACATCAGAAGCAGAGGTTGTTTTTTTGAGGGAAGATCAGGAGAAAAAGCTGTTAAACACTGAGATCCCTTGAGGGGTCAGGCCATGTATATTTGTGCCATAGAACAATTGCCACACATCACAGTTTGTTTGGAAAACAACATAATTGTGTGCTGATGATACAAAAAATGTGGTAGTGACAGATGGGAGAGGGCTGATCACCAGGTAGACATGCATTATCTGCCATTGTGGGTAGTGTGTCTTCTGTGTTCTGATGTTAACATATAAGTTTATACAGTATTGGGGGTGGTGGGGGGCTGAGAAAACATGCAACCTTAATGAGGAGATCTTGGGCAGGAAAGATGAGGAAAAGGAATTCGGAGTAATAAATACTCATAAGCTGACTCAAATTCTGCAGTGTGAAAAGGAAGGAGCAGAAGCCAGTAAGAGTTGAGATTTATGTTGCGAGTCAGTGGCATGTTGTAAACCATTAGAGGGGCTGAAAGGTTGCTTGGGCTGGAACAG
This sequence comes from Protopterus annectens, assembly GCF_019279795.1. Taxonomy (NCBI): domain Eukaryota; kingdom Metazoa; phylum Chordata; order Ceratodontiformes; family Protopteridae; genus Protopterus; species Protopterus annectens. The sequence continues at coordinate 320,589,107 of NC_056729.1, read as the reverse complement.
CTAATAGAAAGGGTTTAGATACTTGAAAAGACTTAATTGACTTTAGTTTTTTTCTCTCTCAGTATCTTTAACTTGTTCCCGTGAAGGCCACTGATACTCTGTAACTTTTAATGTAATGTTTTGGGTCATAAGGGTAGAATTTTGTAGCACATAAGATATTTTTGAAAAACTCTATGTTGGTAGTAGACCCTTGGTTACTGTCATTACTACCATAGGCAGATGTTCATCGTGCATACAGCTGCAGTAATCACAGATGGGTGTTTTGCCGTCAGGCGGGTCCTCGGTCGGCCGAATTCCAAAGTCTAGGTCCGGTGTCGGTTGTTGTCGCTTTCTTTCCTGACGTCAGTGCGACAGGGGTATATAAGACACAGCCGACGCCATATTCTTCAGTCTTTTTTGCCACGCAGTGCCCGAAGCAGAATCAGTTCGCAAGTGCCGGTCGGCCAGCTCCTGAAATTACGAATAATTGGAAACCGAAGTCTTCTTTAAAGCTAAGTACCCCGTTGGGGAAACTTTTCTTGCCTCAGACCGATGTCAGACAAAGTTAACAATTGCATTTCTTGTGGGAAGCAAATACCGCATAAGGATTTCCATTCCCTCTGCATACCTTGTTTAGGCCCAGACCACGATGTCTTGGCCTGTCGCTTTTGCGCTACTTTCAATAAACGCACTATTAAGCGTCGGGCGGAGTTCGCACAGCACTTTTTTGGTAAAGCCTTTGATTATAAAATGTCGTCGGATACTCCGACTACCGTTTTGTCCAAAAAACCGCAAAGACAAAGACCGACACGCGAGGCCCGCGGTCTCCACCGACACCACGCCAAAACCGGCTACACGTGGTCCGGTTCCCAGCGAGGCACCTACGCAGCCCCTGACTACCGACGACACTTCTTTGGCGGTGTCCTCTGTAACCGAGACCGCAGGTACCTCGGCCTATACCCAGACTACAACCACCGAAGCCACTGTGAGTGTTGAGCCTCCTAATGTGGATAGGTCCACTTCCACCCATGGTGTCTTTAGACCCTCATCTTCCTTCTCCATTAAGGCCTTTACTAAGTCCAAATCAGCCATGCATCCCAAGAGGCCTGTTGCACAGGGCCCATCTCCAGGCCCCATGCCTAAAAAGCAGATGCTAAAAATGGCTGAGGATTTAATTACTCTTATCAGGGGTTCCCAGCCCCCTCCAGACAAGAGACCCAGAGTGGAGGAAGCTTATCCCTCTTCTGACCAGGATTCCATTTTTTCAGAACATTCTGATGAAGAGGAACACTCGTACTCCCCTTTTGAAGATTCGGATGCTGAGCAGTCCATTCCTTCTGTATCTCCCCCAGAGGATTTCTCTTTTGGGGAAACCTTGCACACCTTGAGGGAACACTTCCATTGGGAAGGCCAAGACTTTTCTGATTCCAAGAAAAGACTTAGGGAATTTCTTTTGTTACCTCAGCACAGACCTCTGGCGATACCTCCTGTCTTGGACATACTTGATGATGTTTACTCGGAGGCTTGCCTAAATCCAGATTCCCTGCCTCCTGCCCCAGTCAAGCCTGATAGGTACTACAGAGTTCCTAACTCTCACCAATTTCTTTACAAAAGCCATAATGCTGACCCTGAAACCATTTCTCAAGGCCCCAAGGGAATGAAGGCCTCTACTGCTAAGAATCCACTACCTTCCGAAAGAGTCTAGATCCTTAGAAAGGTGGGGAAAAAAGGTATATACCTCGGCCACCCTAGCCATGAGGGCCTTAAATTGTCAGTTCCATATGCTTAAATATCAGCAGTTTCTGTTATCACAATTAAGAAATAAAATGTCTCAACCTGAACAACCAGATTTGAAGGAGTTGCAGGATATGATGTATAGTGCAGAACAAGTGGGTAAACACACCTTACAATGTGGCTATGATGCCCTAGAGGCCTCAAGTAGAGCTGCTGTGACAGGATCAGTCATTCGTAGACATGCCTGGCTTAGGGAACAAACCTTGCCTGACCATGTTAAAGCTAAGCTACTAGATGCTCCTTTACAAAAGGATGTACTATTTGGTACTAATGCTGAGGAGATACTACGGAAAATGGAAGAAAAGGCTAAATCTATGCAAACTGTCAAAGCTTTTCTACAGGTTCAACCACCATGTTTTAGCAGAAATTGGCCTTCAAAGAACTGGTCCTTTCCAGCCACGGACAAGCCACAAAGAGGTAGATACAGGCGCACAAGGGGCAGAGGATCATATAGAGGCAGACAATGGCAAACTCCAGCACCAAGAGGTGGCGAAGACAGTGCACAGCAATACAGGAAACAAATAACCAACGTCACCTTCTCTCCTCAAACAAGAAATAGATCACTGGAATAAACACACCTCCGCAAGCAAGCATATACAATGAAGGGTCTCCTCCAAAAAACTGCCAATACTGGTCGCTCCACAAAAAATACTGGTTCACGAATAAAATTAAATAAATTTATTAAAACACCAAACGAAGAACAAACACAGTGGGATTGAGCGCGCTTTCATCTATAACATCCAGACTTCATCAGAATCCATAGCATTACTAATTAACTATCCTTAAATACTTTTCCACTCAATTGAATAATTGATAAAATGTGTGTCCAATTGTACAAATGTTATTTTCTAGGGTGTTATACAGCAATTTTGTTAATCAACATAAATATAAGAATAAATCATAAATAGATAAATATATGTTACTCTGATGTGAAAATATTAAAAATTTTTTTTATATAGTAAAAACTGTATATGTTAAAATTCCTCTTTTGAAATAAAATAAAATATTACAATAGTACATAAACACTAAATATCCAGTAACTATTATATTGCAATTACTATGTTGTAAACACATCTTATAATGATATCCGTGTGTACAAACTCCGGGAATCATCCTAATTTCCGCATTAATTATTATAATGACAAAAGATAAAAAATAAGAATAAAAACAAACAATTAATGTATACCAGAAGAAATCCTATATATTGCTAGTGGTAAAAATATGTTGTCTAACTACCTTGACAGCTGTTATTATTAAATTTAATTCAGCTTTGGGTTATTGGATAAAATTTTAAGGGCTGGTTTGATGGAAAGATGGTCATTCATTCCATATGGGCCACAGGCATCCAGCCTGAGCTGCCAAATCATTTCCCTGTATTCGAGTAACGATTCCCAGTCGCCACCCCTTTCATTCCTTTTGACCTCCTCCAATACCCAAAACTTGAAATTGGTGTTTTCACACGTCCCTGTGTGTCTGTAAAGGGCATTGTTGATATTCCTTATATTTATGTCTCTCATGTGTTCATACACCCTTTGTTTTAGTTTACGCTCGGTTTTGCCAATGTAATAATTTCCACAGGTAGAACATAGGACCAAATAAATCACCCCTTTCGTATTACAAGTGTAATAGCCCTTACTTTTTATTCTCAGATTCAATTTGCTGAGCCAAAGAATTTTCTCCCCCAATATAAAAGTACATTGACCACATCTACCACACTTATGGGTCCCTATCTTTCTCTGTGTATCACATCCATGGGAAATTCTCTTTTTCTCAAATAAATTTTTAAAATTATCATTTTTCCTGTAACCAAATCTTAATGGCTGCTGAAAGATGGAGACATCACTACTAATGTGGGAAAACATGTGCCACACTTCATTTAAGCCCCTTTGTATCCATTGTACACTCTTATGATAGGTCAACATTAAACGGGGTATATTATTATTATCTGTACTTTTAATGAGAGGTCTACTGGGGACAGTCATGGTTTGTACATTTACACCTAAGTTGTATGCCAACAATGGCTTATATTGAATGTTTCTTTTTCTCAGAACCTCACGCTTGATGTTCCTAATCAATGATCGTGGGTAGCCCCTGTCCCTGAAAAATCTTTGTATTAGGTCCATTTCTTTACTACATAAATCATCATTACTTGTCATACGTGAGGCCCTGATCATCTGTCCTTTAACTATATTTTTTCTAAGGTATAAAGGGTGGTCACTCTCGAAATGGACATAGGAGTTAGAAAAACATTCTTTTCTAGAAACTGTGGACTCGTACCTATTGCTTCCTATATTCTTTGTGATAGTCACATCCAAGTAATCTATATGCTCTATGTTGTATTGGAAGGTAAATTCCAAAAAGGAGGTGGTTGTATGTAAATAATCAATAAAACTTTCCACCTCCTCAATTGTCCCATTCCAAACCATAAAAATATCATCCAGGAACCTAAAATATGTAATGACATTTTTCCAAAAGTCTGATTTAAAAACATATTCAAGTTCCCAGAATAACATAATGATGTTGGCATAGGTCGGGGCACAGGCTGAACCCATGGCCACCCCGCCTAATTGATGATATATATCCCCTTGAAAAAATAAAAAATTATTTTTCAGTACCAATTCCATGTTTTCTAGGATTAACCTGAAGTCGGTTGCGTTGAATAAGTTAAATTCAACCAACATGTGTTCGAACCAGGATAACCCTATATCGTGTGGTATAACGGAGAATAGATCGCGAACATCAATGGTTACAAAAATATAATTCTCATCAAAGGGGACTTCATTAAATTTTGTAAGGAAATCCCATGAGTCAATGAGTATGTGCTTATAATTTAAATGAAAATTCTTCAATTTCATGTCAACAAAGATAGCAAGAGGTTGTGTTTTGGAACATTGCGAGGTCACGATTGGCCTGAAAGGGGGGTTGTGAATATCCTTATGGATTTTCGGAATTCCGAATATTTCTGGAATCACCGGTTTATGGACTTTAAAATAATTATATAGGTCCAGGTCTATAAGCCCCTGTAAAAGATTATCGTCCAACCAGTAGTCAATTTTGTTGTAACTGATGTTCATTTCATTCCTGGACGCTATTCGGTACCTGTCCCCTTTATTTAGGATGTCAAGCATTTTCTGAGTGTAGTCCCACAAATCCATCAGGACTACACCACCCCCCTTATCGGGCTTCATAATTCTTATTTTGTTGTTGCCCTGTAGTTCCTTTAGGATACTATTCTCCACCCTTGTTAAATTGCTGTAGTCCTGAATCCCTTGATCATCCTTATAGCCCTGTCTAATCATGTATAGTACATGAGTCTCAAAACTGGCTATATCCCGTTGTAAAGGGGGATTGAACACACTCTTCCTTTTAAAAATATTCGTCTCTGTATTAACCCGTTGTCCTAATGTGTGTTTTAAATGCAATTTTCTTGTGAATAATTTTATATCCAACAATACTTTCTCTAAACTGGGTTTTTTGATTGGAATAAATGAAAAACCTTTTGTAAATAACCCAAAAAAATCTTCGGTAACTTCAACATCAGTAAAATTATAAATATAGAAGTTACCGTTCACATGAATCTTGCATTTCATAGACAGGGTATTGTACTCACTTACACTATTCATCTCTAGAGGCTCACATGAATTCAAAGCTGTGAATCCATAATTAGGAACCACATTCTCACTTTGTTCATCCAAAAAGTCATCATTATCTATGATAGTGGGAACAAATAAATCCGGGCTGACCCCTACCTGTAATTGTTCATCCCCCGTTTTTTCTGATGGAAATTCGCAGCTGTATCTGCATAAGTGGGGGGTGGGTGTTGTTTTTTCAACCTCTCCGATCTCCTCACCCCATCTCCCCCTTCCCCTAAAGGGGATGTACATTCTGACTCTGGTTCAATCACATAATCACACTCAACAAAATCCTCGTCAGTAGGATGAGGAAATTGGTAGTTTGGCCTTCTCACCTGGCCGTAACTTCTGTGTCCATAATGTGAATCAGATTCATATCTCCTGTCTGCCCCATTAAATCCATTACCAGAAAAGTATTTCTTCCTATTGAACTTCATCGGATTTACATATGCTTTACCCTCCCTATAGTCATGAATGTCCCGTTCTATTTTTCCTAACTTCCGTTTGTGGTTTTTAGTTATATTAACATCCACATCCTGAAGCACTTTGCAGTACATATCTTTATATTCCTGTATTGTAAAAACTAAGTCATTGGAAATGTCCGACTGCAACTTATCAATACGTAATTTGCTATCTTTAATTAGTACAGCATTACTCTCTATCATAGCTTTCAAAATCGAAATACCACACTCATTTAACAGATCAGTTATAACTTTAAATAACTTATCATTCCCCCGTATGTTATTGGGGTATTTATTCAACCTCAAACCTTTCGGTACTATGTTTTTTTCCACACATTGTGTTAAGTACCAATTATCTAAACATAGATTTTTATATTTAGATAACTCAGTTTCTAACATTTTACATTTGTCCTTGTAATTGTAATGGGTCGTACCAGTTCTATCATTGTCCTGCTCGTGCACCGTCACAGAGAAAGATTTGTCCAACCAGGTCGAAAAGGAAATGTTCCTGTAAGCATCCAAGGGTTGATGTTTACCCGGGCCTTTAGGTTTCAATGTTCCACAACTGACAACAGCATTCGGGCGTGCATCAGAACCGTTACTGGTACTAAATCCGCCATCTTCACCTTCTGTGTACGTCCGTGACGTCATCACTGGTCTCCGACTCTCCCTGGGACTTCTTTGGGCACACGGGATGGTTTCACTGGTGTTCGTTGGACTGCCTGAGTCCACATCACCTTGCGAATGGTTATGAATGAGTCTAAGTAGCTGACTAAGTAAAGAATTCTCATTTTCCATTTAGGATCCCTCGTAGAATGCTAGCGGTAGCACAAAATAACCAACGTCACCTTCTCTCCTCAAACAAGAAATAGATCACTGGAATAAACACACCTCCGCAAGCAAGCATATACAATGAAGGGTCTCCTCCAAAAAACTGCCAATACTGGTCGCTCCACAAAAAATACTGGTTCACGAATAAAATTAAATAAATTTATTAAAACACCAAACGAAGAACAAACACAGTGGGATTGAGCGCGCTTTCATCTATCACATCCAGACTTCATCAGAATCCATAGCATTACTAATTAACTATCCTTAAATACTTTTCCACTCAATTGAATAATTGATAAAATGTGTGTCCAATTGTACAAATGTTATTTTCTAGGGTGTTATACAGCAATTTTGTTAATCAACATAAATATAAGAATAAATCATAAATAGATAAATATATGTTACTCTGATGTGAAAATATTAAAAAATTTTTTTATATATAGTAAAAACTGTATATGTTAAAATTCCTCTTTTGAAATAAAATAAAATATTACAATAGTACATAAACACTAAATATCCAGTAACTATTATATTGCAATTACTATGTTGTAAACACATCTTATAATGATATCCGTGTGTACAAACTCCGGGAATCATCCTAATTTCCGCATTAATTATTATAATGACAAAAGATAAAAAATAAGAATAAAAACAAACAATTAATGTATACCAGAAGAAATCCTATATATTGCTAGTGGTAAAAATATGTTGTCTAACTACCTTGACAGCTGTTATTATTAAATTTAATTCAGCTTTGGGTTATTGGATAAAATTTTAAGGGCTGGTTTGATGGAAAGATGGTCATTCATTCCATATGGGCCACAGGCATCCAGCCTGAGCTGCCAAATCATTTCCCTGTATTCGAGTAACGATTCCCAGTCGCCACCCTTTCATTCCTTTTGACCTCCTCCAATACCCAAAACTTGAAATTGGTGTTTTCACACGTCCCTGTGTGTCTGTAAAGGGCATTGTTGATATTCCTTATATTTATGTCTCTCATGTGTTCATACACCCTTTGTTTTAGTTTACGCCGGTTTTGCCAATGTAATAATTTCCACAGGTAGAACATAGGACCAAATAAATCACCCCTTTCAGATTACAAGTGTAATAGCCCTTACTTTTATTCTCAGATTCAATTTGCTGAGCCAAAGAATTTTCTCCCCCAATATAAAAGTACATTGACCACATCTACCACACTTATGGGTCCCTATCTTTCTCTGTGTATCACATCCATGGGAAATTCTCTTTCTCTCAAATAAATTTTTAAAATTATCATTTTTCCTGTAACCAAATCTTAATGGCTGCTGAAAGATGGAGACATCACTACTAATGTGGGAAAACATGTGCCACACTTCATTTAAGCCCCTTTGTATCCATTGTACACTCTTATGATAGGTCAACATTAAACGGGGTATATTATTATTATCTGTACTTTTAATGAGAGGTCTACTGGGGACAGTCATGGTTTGTACATTTACACCTAAGTTGTATGCCAACAATGGCTTATATTGAATGTTTCTTTTTCTCAGAACCTCACGCTTGATGTTCCTAATCAATGATCGTGGGTAGCCCCTGTCCCTGAAAAATCTTTGTATTAGGTCCATTTCTTTACTACATAAATCATCATTACTTGTCATACGTGAGGCCCTGATCATCTGTCCTTTAACTATATTTTTTCTAAGGTATAAAGGGTGGTCACTCTCGAAATGGACATAGGAGTTAGAAAAACATTCTTTTCTAAAAACTGTGGACTCGTACCTATTGCTTCCTATATTCTTTGTGATAGTCACATCCAAGTAATCTATATGCTCTATGTTGTATTGGAAGGTAAATTCCAAAAAGGAGGTGGTTGTATGTAAATAATCAATAAAACTTTCCACCTCCTCAATCGTCCCATTCCAAACCATAAAAATATCATCCAGGAACCTAAAATATGTAATGACATTTTTCCAAAAGTCTGATTTAAAAACATATTCAAGTTCCCAGAATAACATAATGATGTTGGCATAGGTCGGGGCACAGGCTGAACCCATGGCCACCCCGCCTAATTGATGATATATATCCCCTTGAAAAAATAAAAAATTATTTTTCAGTACCAATTCCATGTTTTCTAGGATTAACCTGAAGTCGGTTGCGTTGAATAAGTTAAATTCAACCAACATGTGTTCGAACCAGGATAACCCTATATCGTGTGGTATAACGGAGAATAGATTGCGAACATCAATGGTTACAAAAATATAGTTCTCATCAAAAGGGACTTCATTAAATTTTGTAAGGAAATCCCATGAGTCAATGAGTATGTGCTTATAATTTAAATGAAAATTCTTCAATTTCATGTCAACACAGATAGCAAGAGGTTGTGTTTTGGAACATTGCGAGGTCACGATTGGCCTGAAAGGGGGGTTGTGAATATCCTTATGGATTTTCGGAATTCCGAATATTTCTGGAATCACCGGTTTATGGACTTTAAAATAATTATATAGGTCCAGGTCTATAAGCCCCTGTAAAAGATTATCGTCCAACCAGTAGTCAATTTTGTTGTAACTGATGTTCATTTCATTCCTGGACGCTATTCGGTACCTGTCCCCTTTATTTAGGATGTCAAGCATTTTCTGAGTGTAGTCCCACAAATCCATCAGGACTACACCACCCCCCTTATCAGGCTTCATAATTCTTATTTTGTTGTTGCCCTGTAGTTCCTTTAGGATACTATTCTCCACCCTTGTTAAATTGCTGTAGTCCTGAATCCCTTGATCATCCTTATAGCCCTGTCTAATCATGTATAGTACATGAGTCTCAAAACTGGCTATATCCCGTTGTAAAGGGGGATTGAACACACTCTTCCTTTTAAAAATATTCGTCTCTGTATTAACCCGTTGTCCTAATGTGTGTTAGCGAAACATGTTGATTTATTCCCTGACCACACATTTAAATTCATTATTGTAGACCAAGTAAATAAAAATCTAAGAGGCAGTCCAGATTCCTTAAAATTGGAAGAACTAGAACTTTCCTGGCAAATTAGGCTGAATGCATACAACCAGCCTGGTTTAAATGAAGGCTGTGTTTTAAGTAGCATACTGAAACTTAAAAGTTTAAAACGTTAATGTTAGATTACAAGCATTGAATCTTACATTAATGGAAACAGAAACATATATTTTTTTGTGATATAATTTTTTTGTGATATAATTCATTTATATTTTATTTTTTATTTTTAGTTTTATTTTTACTTCTATTTTACAGTTTATATATAATATTGTTGTCTCAGTAAAGTCTTTATGGACCTTTTTAAATTTTAATGGCTTGTCTTTATACATGTTTTAGGGGGTGGTGACCTTGTTCTTTCACTCAATGCACCTGTTCATGGATTGGTTGATTATTTTAACTTCCATGTATTTAAAGGAGTGTTGAAATGTTTTGTATTGTCTGAAGAAGTTTATGAATTAACATAAACGAAAAGCGCTTTATTTATACTTTTTGGTCTCAGTGTGTGTCTTCTTTCGCTCTACCCAGTGTTTGGATTCGTTAACTACTACAATCTATACAGTCCTTTATTTTATTCCTGTTCAGAACCAATAAAACTGTTTAGTCAAGTCATATACCCTCGACAGTGGTATTGTATATAAAAATATACATAAAATCATGAAATTATTTGAAAATGTATGGTCCTGTACCTAATAACCACTGGTTCACTTGAATAAGAATACCCAATGGCACCATTAAGTAAACTAAATCAGTGGACCTGGTACATATTAATGCCCCTGACTAAAATTACATATCAACTAAATGCGCCGTAGTATATAAACAAAGTACCCTACCTCAAATAACTCCTCATTTTCAATACTGCGGAAATATTGCAGTTTTCATTGAGACCTGGATAGCAAAAAGCATCCGTTCTCAATTGCCACTCCAACTCACGTGTTTCCAAAAGTAGAGGTATAGGTCCCCCACAAATATTGGTTTTTACTTGATCAATAGCCATAAATGAAAAACTGTGGCCTGGAAAATTGTCTATGTGCTTTGCTAATGCATTGACATCCTTCCTCTTCTTGATAGCATACATATGCTCGTAGACACGATCACGTAATCTACGGTCGGTCTTTCCTATATAAAAGGAAGGGCAACACTCGCAAAAAGCCACATATACAATAGATCTACTCTCACAGTTCAACGGAAATTGAATTGTATACTTCTTATCCCTTATTTTGTAAGTTTGACCCGTCCTCACTTTATGGCACCAATTACAAAAACCACATGTGTACATACCAGTTCGTTTATTGAAACCTTTACTGGAAAAATCCCTTTGTAAGAGTTCTTTGAGGTTATTATTCCTTTTAAAAACAAAATTGGGAACCAATCCCAATTTCTCTGTTAGTCCTGGACTACTCAAGATAAAATGCCAGTTCTTCCGTATTGTTGAAATTATAGCCCTGGAATTTAGGCTATAAGTAGTGACATAACTTACTGAAAAGTCGCGTCCATTGTCGATGCTAGTATTACCCCATGGTAAGTCAATATTACCAACAGGTAATGCTGACTCCTCTAAGTTAAAAGAGTCCGATCTTAGTTGGCCTTGGGAGAGAATGGGTTTGTAAAAACCACTCATCCTCTTCGCTGCAACCTCAGAAATTAACTCGTCAACAAGGTGTTTCGGGTAACCCTTATTAAGGAACATGTTACACAGCAAGTCACACTCACTCTGGAAGTCAACCAAGTTACTGCACATTCTCCCTGCTCTGACCAACTGACCCTTTACAATAGATCTCTTTTGTTTAAGGGGGTGATGACTCGAAAAATGCAGGAAAGAATTGCAGTATGTCAGTTTTCTATATACACTTGATGTATAAGTGTTCATACTGGCATCCTTCCTTAGTTTCACATCTAGGTAGTCTATGTCGGAAACCGAAAACTTAAACGTGAATTTCAAAAATTCCGTTGTACTGTTTAGTGAATGGACAATTGACTGGCTTCAATACTACTACCTCGGAACAGAATGAAGATGTCGTCAGGAAATCTCGTATAGAATTGTACAAAACGCATCAGGTCTGGTGAAGAGAAAAGAAATTTTTTTTCCCAATACCCCATGAAAAAATTGGCGACACATGCTCCACAAGGGGAGCCCATGGCCACCCCTTGTTTTTGCAAAAAGAATTTTTTATCAAACAGAAAGTAGTTGGATGACAAAACAATATCCAAAATCTCAGTAACAAGGTCTACTTCAATTTTTGGAGCTCCAAACTCTATAAGTAAAAGAGCTAACCATTCCAAGGCTTCCTGGTGTGGAATGGAAGTATATAAGTCCACTACATCGATGGTGAGAAAATTATTTTCACCATCGAATAGTAGACCATTAACACTTTCCAAAAAAGACCAAGAGTCTTTACATACTCCAGGAAGACACTTCAAATATTTTGACAAAATTTTGTCCACTAGTTTGGCACTTGGATACGTCATAGAAGACCTTCCGTCCACAAGGGCCCTCATTGGTGGATTATTAACGTCCTTGTGGACCTTAGGTATGCCAAACATTACAGGGATTTTTGGTAAAGTGATGTCTATATAATTGTAGGTATCAAGGTCTATCTTTCCTTCCAAAAATAAGTCACGGAAAAGACCTCTCATCCTATTATGAGTTCGATGTATTTCATTAATAGATGCTTCAGTATAGGCAGGTGTCGCCAAAACAGATAACATATTCTCTATGTACCTAGAGTTGTCCAAAATGACTAAGCCACCTCCCTTGTCGGGTTTAATTAACCTGACAGGGTAGTGGCAAAGTTCATCCAAAAGTAAGGCCTGTTCTTTGGTGGTATTATATCCGATAGGCTCTGCTCTACTCTGGCGTTCCTTAAACAAGTGCCTAAAATCAACCTCACAAACATTCTCAAATAACTGTAGAGAAGGATGAAGAGGTGGATTGAATACACTAGGCAACTTTAAGGTATCCTGAGGTCCTACCACTTCGTTGTTAAAAAATATCTTAAGATTGAGCTTCCGAACAAAGCACTTTAACTCAATAATCTCCTTTGGTATATCATCAAATCTGCTCGGTACAAATGTATAGCCATAAGCAAGAAGCTCGACCAATTCATCCCTTAATGGAAAATCTGTAAAATTATAGATCTTAAAGTCTCCCTTTTGATTTAAAATTATTGTTGGAGCATCCTGCACTTGATCAGGACCAATTGCACTTACTTCACCATCATTACCAACATCAATAGAGCCTAAGAAATCATTGCCAACATCAATAGGACTTAGGACAATCAATTCCGATTCGTCCTCTTGTTGAAATGTTGGCGGTAGTTGTGTTTGCCTAAAAAATTATTGTTACCATTATCTTTATTATTTTGGGTGTTTTTGTTACCTGGATTATTTTTCTTAAGCCCTTTAATTCTATCACTGCGTCTAGGCCCTGTCTCTTCATCAACGAAGTTGTCTTCATCTAAATGAATGTCATCCAACTCCAAGCTCACAGTGGAACCTGGTTGTCCCTGGTTAATCCTGGTATTAGACTTCCTAAAGTCTGGATGTTGAAGTCTAGGATATGCACTATTTTCCTGGTAGGCTAATCTATCCCTAACCAGTTTTTTGTTTTTATTCAATTTTAATTTCACAAGTAGTGCATCAATACTTGACAAGGTACGATCATAGTCAAACCTATACCTTGCAAAGTTCAAATCTGCTTTTATCTCCTTATCTAAAACATCAATTTCATTCAACAACACACCAACATGCTGATTATAGTGCTTAATAATCAATTCCAACAACTGCAGACCCTGTTGTTGGAATAACTCTCTCAGTTCTGTATAAAAACTAATGTCATTCAATAAACCAGATGGAGAGAAGTTGCTCCGTAAACCCTTTGGGACCAACTTCTCTTGAATACATTGTTTAAAATAAATAATCTCAAGTTGCAATTTCTTCAGTTTGAGAATTTTGTTGTCAAAAATTTTAAGCTTATTTGCTAAAAGCTCGTTACTTGAGTCAATTATGTCAGGTCTCGTTATTCCTGAACTCTGCTGAGAAAACTGAAAAATGTCTGTATTTGCCATTCATTCAGATAAAATGAATGGTCCGCCTGCATTGCTAACTTGTCCAACATTAGATGCAGTATTACCAGCAAAGCGCGTACGTTGAGTGGAGCTAGCAGTTTCAACATTCAGACTTGAATGAGCCACTACATCGCTAAAGGGACGCCCTCCTTGATTGGTCGTGCCCACTCTAGCGTTAGGAACTAAGTCACAATTAGAACCAGTACCTGTTTCAGAATCCAATCCAACACCTCCTTTGTTTTGTAGAACAGGGAGTTGAGCTGCAGGTAACGATAAGCCTTGACCGCCAATGGAACCAGGAAGTTGAGCTGCAGGTATCGATAAACCAGGACCCCCAGTAGAAGCATTGGACCCATTACTGCATCGAACCATGCCGGTGGTTGAAACCGAAGAACAACTCCTGTTAACATCCCTTCCTTCTAGTATATCGAAGCGTGCATTCAGCTGGTCGAGTCTTTGTGATAACGAAACCAGCAAGGCGGGAACGTCTAAAGATTGATTTTGATTTACCTCAGGCGCACCTGAATAAGTAAATAGTCGAGGAGTGCTGGGGCTAACAGGACTGTCCGTGGCCATAATAACAAACAGTTGAGAACCTAAATGTACCAAACCAACGTAAAAAACCAAACAGTCCACGGACTCCTTGCACCAGCAAACAAACAAAGTAATCGTTATCTGAACGCAAATTTATTGTTATTTAAAAGCGTTTTCTCCACTAAATAACGTGGCTTCCTCAGAGAAAGTCGTTTACAACAATGACTTTTGCACACTCTTTTTATAAATAATTCTAAAAGGAAATGACGTCACACCATTAAAACTCATTATATTCACATTCACTTTAAATTTATATAATATATAAATCTTAATACAAAGTGTATGTAAACAAATACTGTCATGTTTCCACAAAACAAATTCGAAAATCAAAAATAAAAAATTATTATATAAAAATGCATGTATATATTAACAGTTTTAAAAAGAAAAATTCAAACTAGTTCCTTGACTCTAATAACTACTACAATCTATACAGTCCTTTATTTTATTCCTGTTCAGAACCAATAAAACTGTTTAGTCAAGTCATATACCCTCGACAGTGATATTGTATATAAAAATATACATAAAATCATGAAATTATTTGAAAATGTATGGTCCTGTACCTAATAACCACTGGCTCACTTGAATAAGAATACCCAATGGCACCATTAAGCAAACTAAATCAGTGGACCTGGTACATATTAATGAAGGAATAATAACCTCAAAGAACTCTTACAAAGGGATTTTTCCAGTAAAGGTTTTAATAAACGAACTGGTATGTACACATGTGGTTTTTGTAATTGGTGCCATAAAGTGAGGACGGGTCAAACTTACAAAATAAGGGATAAGAAGTATACAATTCAATTTCCGTTGAACTGTGAGAGTAGATCTATTGTATATGTGGCTTTTTGCGAGTGTTGCCCTTCCTTTTATATAGGAAAGACCGACCGTAGATTACGTGATCGTGTCTACGAGCATATGTATGCTATCAAGAAGAGGAAGGATGTCAATGCATTAGCAAAGCACATAGACAATTTTCCAGGCCACAGTTTTTCATTTATGGCTATTGATCAAGTAAAAACCAATATTCGTGGGGGACCTATACCTCTACTTTTGGAAACACGTGAGTTGGAGTGGCAATTGAGAACGAATGCTTTTTGCTATCCGGGTCTCAATGAAAACTGCAATATTTCCGCAGTATTGAAAATGAGGAGTTATTTGAGGTAGGGTACTTTGTTTATATACTACGGCGCATTTAGTTGATATGTAATTTTAGTCAGGGGCATTAATATGTACCAGGTCCACTGATTTAGTTTACTTAATGGTGCCTTTGGGTATTCTTATTCAAGTGAGCCAGTGGTTATTAGGTACAGGACCATACATTTTCAAATAATTTCATGATTTTATGTATATTTTTATATACAATATCACTGTCGAGGGTATATGACTTGACTAAACAGTTTTATTGGTTCTGAACAGGAATAAAATAAAGGACTGTATAGATTGTAGTAGTTATTAGAGTCAAGGAACTAGTTTGAATTTTTCTTTTTAAAACTGTTAATATATACATGCATTTTTATATAATAATTTTTTATTTTTGATTTTCGAATTTGTTTTGTGGAAACATGACAGTATTTGTTTACATACACTTTGTATTAAGATTTATATATTATATAAATTTAAAGTGAATGTGAATATAATGAGTTTTTAATGGTGTGACGTCATTTCCTTTTAGAATTATTTATAAAAAGAGTGTGCAAAAGTCATTGTTGTAAACGACTTTCTCTGAGGAAGCCACGTTATTTAGTGGCGAAAACGCTTTTAAATAACAATAAATTTGCGTTCAGATAACGATTACTTTGTTTGTTTGCTGGTGCAAGGAGTCCGTGGACTGTTTGGTTTTTTACCATCACAGAAAATAACTTTCCTGGGTGCCAACTTGGACACAAACACCCAGATGGCCTA
Organism: Protopterus annectens; assembly: GCF_019279795.1. NCBI lineage: Eukaryota > Metazoa > Chordata > Ceratodontiformes > Protopteridae > Protopterus > Protopterus annectens. Next base: position 320,572,865 of record NC_056729.1, on the reverse strand, counting down.
TCTTACGCCAGAAAAACAAGGGCAACTAACTCATTACTTCAAAATACTAGCAAATTGTACCAGGCTCACTGCAAGGAAAATCCTGCAGGCTCTGGGCTTCTTGGCATCTTGCATTCTTCTAATCCCATGTGCAAAGTTACATATGAGGAAACTTCAATGGTACCTAAAAAACCTATGGTCTCAACACAGCCACAGTTTGGAAACAATAATACCAATAATTCCATGTTTGCAAAAGGAATTTCTATGGTGGGCCCAAGCATGCCAAGCAAACACAGGTCTTCCATTCTGCAAGCCTCAAGCAAATCAAGTCATCACAACAGACGCCTCAGACTACGCCTGGGGGGCGCACATGACAGACAGGTGCATTCAGGGCAAATGGTCCCAAAAGGAAAAGCACCTTCACATCAATCAAAAAGAAATGCTAGCAGTGATAAATGCAATTACAATTTTCAAGGACCTCCTGCATCCAGGGAAATTATTGATAAGAACAGACAACACCACAGTAATGTGGTACATAAACAAACAAGGTGGAACACATTCATACCCCCTGTGCAGGCTAGCCATGTCACTTTGGAACTTGGCTCTGGAATGGCAAATCAAACTTCAAGCACAGTACTTGCCAGGATTGGAAAACACGCTGGCAGACAATCTAAGCAGAAATATGACAGATCCACACGAATGGAAGTTGCATTCTCAAGTGTTTACAAAGATAATCCAGGCGTAGGGAAGACCAGACATAGATCTCTTCGCCTCCCACAGGAATCCTCAATTGAAAAAGTTCTGTTCAAGGACCTTTCATCCAAAGCCTGGAGAGTGGACGCCCTTTCTTTCAGTTGGGCAGCATGGACAGTTTACGCTTTCCCACCTTTGCCTCTTCTGCCCAAGGTGCTCTTGAAAGCAAGAGCAGACAGACCGAAGATGATACTGATTGCTCCAGACTGGCCAAGACAACACTGGTACCCACTCCTCAGGAGCCTAACACATACTCCTCCCTGGACCCTACCTCTAATGCCTCTTCTACTGACTCAACACAGCTACAGAACTCTTCACAGTCAGCTGAAAACTCTCAATCTGGCTGCATGGAAAATTCCTTAACACCACAACAGATCCTACTCTCCAAAGAGGTGCAGGATGTCATTTTGGAGGCCAGAAGGCCATCTACTAGAAAGGCTTACTCCGCAAAATGGAAACGTTTTTGCGCTTGGAATGAGAAAAAAGGCCAGGATCCTAGAAAACTGAATTTGCCTCAGATATTACAGTATCTAGCTGAGCTGTTGAACAGTGGACTTTCATTTTCCTCCATCAAAATTCATGCCTCAGCCATTTCTGCAGAATACAACACTGATCCACCCTTATTCTCTCAACCACTTTTAAGACAGTTCCTCAGAGGAGCTAAGAATATAAGACCTCCAAGGAAACAACCAATACCAGCCTGGGATCTTAACTACATTCTAGAAAAATTAACATTACCTCCCTTTGAACCAGCTGCCTCAACAGATTTGCAATATTTGTCCTGGAAAACAGCTTTCCTTCTGGCCATTACATCAGCTCGTAGGGTTTCGGAACTACAAGCCCTCATGGCTGTGCAGCCCTTTCTCATCTTCCATCAGGACAGGGTTTCCCTACGAACCAACCCGTCATTTATGCCTAAGGTAGTATCCAGGGTAGCTTTAAATCAGGCCATACACTTACCTACCTTTTACCCCAATCCTCAAAACAAAGGGGAAAGGCTGCTACATTCCTTAGACATCCATAGACAGCTACGTTACTATTTGGACAGAACACAGCCCTTCAGGAAATCAAAACAACTTTTTGTGTCCTATGCTGTAGGAGCTCAAGGGAAGCCAATTTCCAAACAGACAATTTCAAAATGGATAGGCCATTGCATATGGTTTTGTTACTCCTTTCATGGCAAACCTGTTCCTACAGGCATCAGATTCCACTCCACAAGGGCCACAGCTACCTCTACAGCCTTCCTCAGAGGAGTCCCTACCAAAGATATTTTGGAGGCAGCCACTTGGAGTTCTGTGCATACCTTCACAAAACACTACCACCTGCCTTTATATTCCAAAACTAGAGCAGGCTTTGCCACTGCTGTGTTGCAGGGCATTCAGTTCCCCCTAGTGCCTACCACCCTGTGCGTAGCTTTGGGATTCTACCCATCTGTGATTACTGCAGCTGTATGCACGATGAACATAGTACAGTTTTGTACCTACCATAAATGTAGATGTTCGAGTGCTAATACAGCTGCAGTACAGGTTTCCCTCCCTCCTTCCCCTCTTGGTAAAGGCCTAGTGGCTAACACCTCCTCATACAACCTGATTGGGTTATCCTTCTATGGTGTATTTGCTTGCAACTACTGATTTTTGATTATATTGCATTGCTTGACTATATATATATATATATATATATATATATATATATATATATATATATATATATATATATAATTTATGTATTGCCTTCCTTCTGGGGGCACCTGACATCTGGGGCAAGAAAGATTGAAGAATATGGCGTCGGCTGTGTCTTATAAACCCCTGTCGCACTGACGTCAGGAAAGAAAGCGACAACAACCGACGCCGGGTCTAGACTTTGGAATTCGGCCTGACCGAGGACCCGCCTGACGGCAGAAAACCCATCTGTGATTACTGCAGCTGTATTAGCACTCGAACATCTACATTTATGGTAGGTACAAAACTGTACGTTATCATGACTGTAACGTTTAGAATATAGGTAAAAAACATATATGTGAAATACAACTCTTACCACAAGCCTTTAATGGTATAACCTCATAACATACTATCATTTGTATCTTTTTACTTAAAGCACTTTTTTCCAGCAAAGAGAACTTCCATTCCAAAAGGGAGTAAGCAAGGACAAAAAGTACTGAACTGCTCACCTTCAGATTTATTATAGTGCCCATGTCCTGGGCTCTTTACATAAAAGTAACACAGGACAACCCACACCTAATAAACAATTAAAACAGTAAAACTAGGTCCAAAACAACATGCACATTGAGTGTTAACATGAAATGGTTGGGCTGAAACAAATACATTAGTTAATAACAGCAAAACAACCAGCAAATCAGCCACCAAACTCAAAACTTGTCAAAGAATATGTTTAATACCAAAGGTAGGTTAAAAATATCACATTAGTGACAGAATGAAATGGGATGACTTCTTGTTCATTATATTTGTTAGGAGCTGTGGTTTACAGTGGTAGTTGAAAGAATGAGGTGATGAAGGATATAGAAATTTCAAGTAGACTTGTTTCAAGCATTTTAGTAATAGAGTCTGCATGGCCATATTTTTTAATTGATCTATGTACTGCATACCTTTAATTTGCAGGTCATCCATTCCTTTCTGTCTGAGGTGTCATGATGTGGCTATAAGTTTGTTGTAAAATGTAGTTGTCTTATCTAGTTGTTATTGCCAGAGCCAGATCTAGCACTAGGCGACCTAGTCACCCAGGCAGTTGATTAGGGCCAACATGCTGGGGGGGGGGGGGGGTGCCACAAACTTAACATTTGCAGTCTGCGTTACATTTTTTCTTCTTTAAGGACACATGCAGAGTGTGTCCTTAGCAGTTTCTGTATGTGTGCCATTAGGATGACTCATGCACATTTAAACTGGAGCAGAGCATGCAATTTTTTAAGACATGAGCTTCAGACAAATGGGTAGGTGATTTTTAGTTATACTACAGTGTGTGTGTGTGTGTGTGTGTGTGTGTGTGTGTTTGTTTGTGTGTGTGTGTTTGTGTGTGTGTGTGTAATGCCCTAGTTAAAGGGGACATGTTTAGTTAATTTAGCCAAGCTCAAATCCTGTACCTTACTTACAGGAGATAAGCATTTTCAAGGAATTGTGAGCTTCAGTACATTTGCAAAGAATTGCGAGTTTCAAGGGAAGTGAAGCTTACTGTTGCTCATACTAAGTCTGTTTTCAAAATGCAACTATTTTGTGTAGCAAATGGTTGTTACTGTTTGTGCTAGGGGATTTGGAAGCACGGTTAGTAGCACAGCAGGTAGCATACTTGCTTTTGATGCAGAAGGCTGTGAGTTCTACTGTCACACCATGTAAATAGATTGCTGATACTGTGTTGTACTTTAAGGGGGGCTGCAGTCCTGTGTGTGCCCTCCTTTGGATGAGATGCCTTGTAACAATGAACCTGTAGTTAGTTTGCCATCCCTTACGTATGGCAATATTAGCAGTTTACCATTTTTTTTAATGTAACTTAGGCAATTTATTTTTCAAGGGCAGCAATCACTGAATTTGTAGATGAAACACTGAAACACAAAGTTGTTTGCTACCTCTTCATTAGTTACGGTTGTCTTTAATGTGGAATTATTCAGATGACTTTTGCTTCTACCGAGATTGTGCATATTGACTGATATTGGTGGATTGTCATAACACAAGTTTGAGGAGTCTTTTATGGTTAAAATTTTCTGAAATGGGCAGTTTTGCCATTATTGGTTTATAAACTTTCATCACATACTGGAAAATTGTTCAAAACATCAAATGTAAAACACTAGGAATATAATTTAATACAATCAGGATGGTGAATCAAAGGATACATGCCAGCATGGTCCTAAAAATGCATGTAAGCAAGGGGCCAGTGATTTGCAAACAGCCTAAAGGTAAACTTCATCTGCCACTGGCCAGATGCATTTTCTTTGAATGTGAGTTTCAATGCCATTTCAATGAATGTGAGTTTCAAAGTCTGAGAAGTTTACTGTCAATGCTAAGTCTGTTTTCATTGCGAGACTATATTGTTTGGTTAAGCAAATGTATATCAGTGCCTGTGCTATAAAATTTGAAATAAAACTTTTAATATTAAACCCAAGTATCTGTAGGCATTGTAGAAGTAAAGATAAAATAGTATGGTCACTGGCAAGTTTGAACAATGTTTATGGTAACTGGGGAGAAATAGCCAAGTAATTGGACACTAGAATGGCTGCAGGGGAGGGTCCATTACCCTGCATAGGGCCCCAATTGAGCATGATCTGACTCTTGTTATTGCCCATCCTCTGGCAGTCTGCAGGCTTACTTAGTCAGTGTATAGCTCTGAAACTCAAGCATTTACACTTTGATTGCAATACGACATGTTTTCAGTCTGCTACATAGAGCTATAAACCCCCCCCCCAAAAAAAAAATACAGGGTTCGTGAAGGGCCGTTCTTGTCTCCTGAACCTGATTGACTTCTTCGAACCAGTCTCCAGAGCTGTGGACGAGGGTAAGGCAGTCCACACAGCCTATCTGGACCTCGCCAAGGCCTTCGACACCATCCCCCACTCTGGAATCATAGATACACTTACTAAGCTGGGCATAAATCCGTGCGTCACTCGATGGGTTGCCAACTGGCTTACTGACAGAATTCTCGTCACACCCAGTGCAAATCTTAACATCTTTAACTCTGCCACGTCCAGCTCTGACTCCTGCCTTTTTGTCAATGCCACTGTCTCCAACCCATATAATTAACCTAACATCCAATCAACATTTTAAAACAATAAAACCTGAAATCTTTGCCATGGCAACCATAATTAACATTCATTATACATAAAAAAGCAAAACAAATCCTAATGTCATGTATAATTCTACTTCTGGCTTGAATCATAAAAAGACATTTGGGGTAGCAATTCTATAACTTGTTTGCCCGCAGGTTTAAAACATTACTAATTGAAATAGTATCGTTTAACCCAGGTGGTGTAGCTGCATTTAAGTGTAGTTGCCACCAGAGTTCCCTGTACTGTAATTTAGTTCCCAAGGACCACCCCTAGGATTAAAAGGAACTTTCTTGAGCACAAATAAATGAAACAAATTGTTCTCAGTTCTCTTTGTTTATACAGTGCATTTTTTCATTCTGTTTATTCATATCATAATTATACTCATTCTCTTTTTTAGGGTGCACTCAGTTTTACCTATGTAGTGCGAGTGGCAAGAATCACAGTATGCCAAATGTACCACCCTTGTCACATTACAGTCACAGGAAATGTGTAAGGTTAAAACGTTCTGAATTGTTTTTAAGGTTAATGAGTGTCCCTCGTGAAGGTATTTACATTGGGAACAAGCACTGCACCTCCTTAACCCTTTTAATAATTTATTCTGGGGTAAGAATTTTGAATTATTGTTACCCCCACTCAAATTTCTCCTGGGGGAAGTAATTGTGTTAAACAAATTATAATAAACAATTGGAATTGTATTGCACATGATGAGTTTTTAAACAATACACTGGGCGCAAGACCACGTTTTGTTAATACTAGGCATGTTAACATGAAGGAGAAATTTGAGTGGGGTAACAATAATTCAAAATTCCCACCCCAGAATAAATTATTAAAAGGGTTAAGGGAGGTGCAGTGGTTATTCCCAATGTAAATACCCACACAGGGGTCACTCCTTAACCTTTAAAACAATTCATAGGTTCATAGGCTGGTACTAGGCTATCGGCCCTAGGGCCTATACAAGCCTAGCCGTAACAATTCCCTGGCTATTTCTTCCCACACTATTTACTTCCCTGGACCCCTGTCTAGCAGGGCGACTGAGGTGATCCCCGAGGTGAATTTCCTTTCTCCCATCCAATCATCAAGGTTTCTTTTGAAGAGGGCCAAAGAGGTGCTCTGCTTCACATGCATGGGTAGTCTATTCCAGAGTTTGGGGAGTCTCTGGGTCAGGAACCTATCCCTCCAGCATGTTTTGTTTATTGTGATGGCAAGGTTTAGATACCTGGAGCATGTGGCTCTGAGGGATTGGGATTTCTTTAAGTGTAGCATGTCCAACAGCTCTGGGTTTGACATGGCCTTGTATGATAAGCTGAGATTGCCTCTGAGTAGACGATATGCAACAGAGTATAGCTGAAGTTTTTTTAAGGCGGTCAGCATAGGGCGTCTTCTTTAGGCCTGTGATATTTTTAGTGAGGTATTTCTGCGGCCTTTCCAGTTGTTGCAGATGTTTTGAGAGGTACATACCAAATGGGGTGTTGTATTCTATAATGGGTCTAATGAGGGATGTGTACAGTGGGACAATGACCTCCTTTTTTCTGGATGAAAAGCCCTTAGTGATGAGGTGTGCCAAATAGAAGGATTTCCTGACTGTTGTGGCAATGTGGTTATTGAAGGTGAGTCCACTGTCCACCTGTGTCCCTAAGTCTCTTATCACACTTTTGGTGTTTAGTGTACTGCCACCTATGTGGTAATTCACGGGTAAGTGTTTTTTCCCAAAGGGGATAACTATACATTTCTTGGCACAAGCATCTGTTTTTGTAAGGCCCTTTTGTAGAGTATCCACATCATTTGGGGATTCAATAATGGCTCCCAGTTTGCAGTCATCTGCGAACTTTGTTAGCCAGAGTCCCTTAGTGTTGGCCTGTACTTCAAAGAAGTAGCTGCCAAACAAGAGAGGTCCCAGGACTGAACCCTGAGGTACTCCACTTGTCACTTGTCTGGAGCTGGATTTGGAGTCAGCTTTAAACATTTTAAACTTACATATTTCCTGTGATTGTAATGTGACAGGGGTGGTGTATTTGGCATACTGCGATGTTTGCCACTCTTACTACATAGGTAAAACAGAGTGCACACTGAATAAGAGAATATAAAAGCAAAATTATGGTAGTAACAAAGAGAATGAAAAAAGTGCACTCTGTAAACAGTTTTATTTCTTTGTGCTTGAAAAAGTTCTTATTAATCCTATGGGTGGTCCTTGGGAACTAAAATTAGAGTAAAGATAACTCTGGTGGTAACTACATTTAAACACAGTAGCACCTCCTGGTTTAAATGATACTATTTCAATTAATAGTGTTTTAAAGCTGGGGGCTGCCAAGTTATAAAATTGCTACCCCAAATGCCTTTTTATCATTCAAGCCAGAAGCAGAATTATACATGACGTTAACATAATGTTTTGCTTTTTTATGTATAATGAATGTTAATTAAGGTTGCCATGGCAATGATTTCAGGTTTTATTATTTTAAAATTTTGAATAGATTTTAAATTAATTGACCATGATGTAACAATATATATATAATGATATGGATGTTTTTTATAACTAGTTCTGATGAAGGCCACTATGGTTTGGACAAAAATGCTTAACTGGTTAAAGTGATTTTGGTCCTACTTGTGGATATTTTTTGGATTCCTAGCACTACCTCTGCACACTGGTGTTTTGCTGCTGCTGCATATAGCTGACAAGCTACATGTAGCTCTTTGATTGTACAAATAAGTCAATAAAGGATGACTGACATCAAAGGACTTTTTTTTTCAGTGAAGTATGTATTGTCTTTAAACTTCTTTCACTGGTTTGTAATAGATGGCAATGGTAAATGCCTTATCTTGTGAAGTAGAGTCATGGCATTTTTCCTTAGGTTTCTGTTTGACACTACAGGTTTTCTCAAAAGAAGTACCTTTGACCACCCTAAGGCTTAAGAGAGCCTATAGGGTGGATCTGAGAGATATCAGAATTTTTTTTTTCTATGGAGCTGTGAGGTGTCAGATGAAACATTTCCATGTGTTTTTAGTCCCAAAAGGTCAAGTCCTGCATATCATGCAAACTGAGCTTATTTGTCAAAGATATACCATTGTGATGAGTATTTTACATAACTGTTGTTTCTTCTGTCTTCCTTTTTCCAGTATACTTGAAAAGCTTTGTGCTCATCAGTTGTTTCCTGCTTTCTGGTTTTGTGTCCCCCGTCCCACCCACATGCATCATTTCCTACTTACTGACATTCCATACCAGCTTGTGTCTGTCTGCCCAGCTTTCTCATGCATCAGAATTACTGTTTTACTTAGTATTAGGAAGGAGTTCATCTGAGTCCATAACTGTCTTGTACTTTTCTAAGAGCAGGTTGCAGAAATAGCTGCAGTGCAACGCAATCATCAGTGAGCAGAGGCCGTATGAAATGCAGAAAAGTTGGAACACATTCAGTGAAGGTATCAAATTGAAGTCAGTCACTGATAATGTACCATGATAGCACAGAACACCATGACCTTTGGGTGTGGCAACCCCATTGCCATTCACTGTTGTGCTGCACTAAAAGCAGTACTCAGGCATACATCAGTTGTGCCATGGAATCCAAAGTTAGACTAGGAGAAATGGTAGTAGTTTGATGGTGACAATCAGTCATATAACAATGAAGACAAGATGTTTAGGTACATTGTAATATGCTTCTAGTAGTTGTGTTGATTGTGTAGGCATGAACATTGACATGACTACAGGTGTTAGGGTAAGCATACATAACAGAGCAGACAGGGAGTAGTAGTTTCAGCAATTTATGCATTGAATGTCACCCGTATAGCTGCAAGCCATGTACATAAGGCCTATGAGAAGCATATCAAGATTCTGAGGCAAAGTCATGGACATCCTTGCCAAAGATGTGTAGGTCACCCTTTTAGTGCAAGTTTCAGTGAATCGCAAGTATGCTATAGGGCACATCTAATTGAAATTACACTGACATTCCATTAACAGTTTCTGCAAGAGTTGGTAACCTCAAGTACATGTTGTGTGAGATATTCCCTAGCAGTGATTCATCATTTGCTTTGGAGAAGGCAGATGACTTGGTTTCCTCTGTAATTAGTCAGCAGTATCCTATAGTGGATGCTTATGAGGTACCAGTTGCTGCCTGGAAGGGCAGTATTTAATTCAAAAATAAAGGTCCATTTACTTGTATCATTCTGTATTCCTCCATATGTTGCAGATTAAAATCTCATTCAGTCATTCCTCAGATACTAATATGACATCCTTGTCTGGCTTCACTGTGAAGTGTGATTAGCCCGTGCTTTGGACAGCCAGGTCTGTGTGAAACAGCTGTATTGCAATGTAGCTCACAAAGGAAAAACAGCAGTGAAAGAAATAGCACTGGGGTTCAGCTGTATGTACTTTGTGTGATGTGCATTCATCTGTCTCTGTTTAATATGTAGAGATTGTATATTCACATGATACATTTGAATATCGTGAATGTGTGTTTTGGTGGAGATGTATGTTTATAGGGTGATCTAAGGATACGTATGAGCTCATGCATGCAAGTACATCACATTACATCCCCTATCTTTTGCTACATTCTGTGTTTCAGTACTTGTAGTAGGCAAGCTCTTCAGGGCAGTAACTCTATTATCTGTTGTCAAGTATGGTACATTGTGTGAAATCTCAAACTCACACAGTATTTGCATGTTTAACATATCAGTTTGCACTTGTTATGGAGCACCACTGTCACTTTGTTGCTCAGTGCCACATTACTTGTGGCACAGTGTTCTACCTTATCTGTAAATAGCGAGGACTTGTTTCTCTGCTGTGCCATATGTTTCTAGCCCTCTGCATAGCATAACATGTGTCTGAAGTTTGCTGTAAGTCTCAGGTGCGCAGCGTACTTCAAGTCTATCAATTCTGAATCTTTGACTGAACGTTTGTTAGCTTCTCTCCTGCTGTGTTAGTTTCTGTGGTTAGCTGCACTGTTGTAATTAGGTTAACAACATCTGTTATGCAATGGCTGTGCAAATCAGAGAATTTGCATTGGCTAGAGAACCACAGTAACAAGTGATGATACTGAACCAGTGGTGTCATTGTGACATCATCAACCGCAGAAAAAATATTATTACAGATCTATAGCTGTGTGGTACTGTGTGATAAATATTGCTCCAAACTTCCTGTACATTTCTCCGTGTTTAAACCTATTGCAGCTTTACCCATGCTAAATAAACTGGTTGAAGTCACAGCTCATTGAATCTTATCATGAACAGTGTTTCTTTTTTTGGGGGGGGGCGGTGGGAGACCCCCCCACCTCCCCTTTTCTTATATATATATATATATATATATATTAGTTCTGTGGTCTCAGAAGCATGGAACAATGAGAAAAATCGTAGACACAAGTTTGTCAGAACTGCGCTTCTACACCTGCAGCCTGCTTCCTTTCTACCTTGTGTGTGTGTGTGTGTGTGTGTATATGTATGTATGTGTGTGTGTGTGTGTGTGTGTGTGTGTCTGTCTGTCTGTGTAAATATATACATGTGGGGAGGGTCTGGTGTAAGATACATGACATACATCTTGTGCTGTAGGACTTTTAAGAAACAAATTTTGTGATGAGTGGCAAAGTAATAAAACCAATTCCCTAATCCTACAATAATTCTATAATAGAAGAGGCTTCACTTCTATATCCACATGCCTACAATTGGTATGAATAACTCTGATAAAAGGCAGATTATAGACGGATCAAGATTTGGAGACAAAACTACAGGATGGCATGGCTAAGGGTGTAGGGTTCAAGCTTTTCTCTCAGGATTCAGTGAATTTCACATGTACTAAAAATTTAAAACGAAAACAGACATTCTGAATTGATATTTGCATAAGTAATAAAAACTTTTTTTAAGGGCGTGGAGTTCCCTGTGATTACATGAACTTATTATAGTGAGCGTAACGTTTTCTGGGCCTCATGGGGTGCAAGATCCACATTCAGAACATAGTGAAACTAATTAGCACCAGTGATTCTTGTTTGTTAGTTTTACTGGTATCTGTCACAGCAGTCATACCAATGTCTTCAGTCCCATGAAGCTGATATTGCACAGGTTTCTTGTGAAATACAAGCAGTACCATGCTTTGTCTTCTGCTTTCTGAAGAAGGACACCTCTTGGCACCCTTTTACAACTAACGATAAGAAAGGATTTATCTAAAGAAGCATGTTGGTTATGTAGCAGAGAAACTCAATTTTATCTGCTGTTTAAAAGCCTTCATGTATAGCTTGAGACTGCTAAACAGAACCATTTCAGTATCTTAAACTACCAAAGACATGGCCAGCTACTTACTTACTACTGTTTTGTACTTAACTACTTGCAGCCCTATTACCACACATGCTTGTGTGTACTTCTCCATTTAGGCCTTAAGCAATGTGGGACCTAAAAGAATATGAAATTGAAATCTAGCACACAGGATAGTTGAGTATACAGAATGATTATGTTTGTGGCGTGCTACGGTATCTAAAACAAGCCCTTAGTTTGTCACCAACCAACAAAAACAATGCATATTCTGTATATGCTAGTGGCAGCTGAGATTGAACGAGTGAATGAGTTGTGATTCTGTGGATACATTAGTAATTAAATGTTTTACTAAAAGCAGAAAATGTGAAATTGCAGCCAGGTCTAATGTTTAGTTCCGGTTTGAAACACACAGTTTCACAGGGTGCATTTAAAGCCAGAATGGTAATAGTTGGTAGGTTTTGGTATATAGCAGTCAGCCTGAAATAAATCACATAAGAAGCATATCGTACTGTAGCAATTTTTATACAGGAAGAAGTGTGCTTTACCTGTGCTTATGCCTGTCACTGATGTCTACCAGTAATAATAATGCATCAGGAAGATTAACACAGAATGCAGTGCCGTGATAGTGAAGCTGATACAAGGATTTTCCTTGTAAAAACCACAGATGTGATAAGAGGTCCTTCATCAGTAACCAGCAGTACTTAGCAGCAAGCATTACAGCCACTTGGCCTATAATTGTCCCACGCTTGTTTTTACCTCCTTATCCATCATGCATCATGTTTCCCTCTGTGTCTTTTGTTGCTTATCATGCAAAAGCACTGGTAAAATGAAGCAATGTCCCTAGGCTGCCTTTTGAAAATCTTCTGTTTTTTTTTTTTTTTTTGGGATATGCACTTTTCCTTTCTTTTGACTGTATTTCACTTAATCAAAGTGAACTCTGTCCTTGTGTTTTTTTTTGAGGTAAGTCATGTCTCCCTTCTTTCCACAGTACTAGTCTCCAGGCCTGCTTTATCACATACTTGTGACATCCTGTCTTCTGTTAGGAAATTTACCTGTGGCTGGCCTGTCCCTTTTTTGATGGATAAATTAGAAGCTTCAAATACTTGGATACCTAACATGATACCTACAAATGTTCAGGTTGTAATGGCTTTTCCTTTTTTTTTTTTTTTATCTCTGCCTGCCAACCATTTATCCTCCCAAATGCTACTCAGATCATTCATTTCCTGGCAGTGTGAAATGCCATTACAGGTGTACCGGGTTAGAGCCTGTATGGAAGACTGTCATCTGGGCAATCACTAGGGCTATTTGTATTCTCTGCGGCATCTCAGCAATGAAGAATATTTTTACTCATGACCCTAACTTCCACCCACCCCAACAAGGAGTGATGTGCACACCTGCATCACTGCAGTGTCTGCTTAACATTGCCACTATGTCAAGCATGCGCATTCCCCTTGCATTTGGAGACAAGAGCTACTATAACTGTTTCTGATATTGGGAAGTTTGACATTAATGTTGGCACTTGCAATGCAAGCCTGTCTGTTTCATTTGTTTTTCACTTGACTATGGTAGTATCATTGGTCTAGTCTACAGGTTTTCCAGCAAGTGTGCTCCCAGTATTCCCAACCTCAACAGTTGCCCCCCTCCTCCCATCACTCTTCTTCAGTGCAGTTTGGCTTAATGGCTTCATTTCCTAGGAGGTCAGAGTATATACTATCACCCAAACTATTTAAGAAAATGCCTGCATAACTCCAAGCCCTTGGAATCTGAACACAACCTCATCACAGAGGTTTGTGATAATGAAGATGGATTCAACTTGCTTTTCTGTCTAGATGACCTCAGACTTAAGGGGATGGTCAAATTAGAGGAGCAGTCTGGACATTGCCCAAATGAGCTTATTTCTTTTCCCAATTTAGACTGCAGAAAGTGTGTAGAGTTTCTTTGGATAACTTCAGAATGATGATTCCCTGAAGGCCATTGTGTATTATGCTATTAGGATTGCATGGGGCATACCTAACATTGTGGACCATGCTCCTGAGAAGGCAGACAAAATTTTCCAGCCTAATAATGTGTGTTTATTTTGGAAAAAAAATTCTAAACCTTATGTCACTGTTCCAACAGCAGTCCAACAAAGAAATCTTACTGTGCAGAGGCCCGCTATCCACCCCCTTAATGAAAATTTTAAGCTGTGGCCAGATTTGAATAGTGTGCATTTGTGCCTGCTTTTGTGTACTAGACAACTTGATACTCATGCTGTTTACAGTGGAATGTGAGTGAGCATGCAGTGTAGGAATTGCAAAATGGCATACTGAAGATTAAGGCTGAAGTTTCAACAACTTAGCAACGTTATGTTCTGCACAGCCTGTCAGGCTATGAATGGAGCTGTGAGTGTACCAAGGTGATAGTTCTGGATTCTCCCTTTAAGAGTCTCCTTTTGTTTAGTCCTAAAGTTGGGAAGCACCTCAAGGACATGAATATACAAGGTTTAGACCCTTCCCTTATGCCTGTGGCTGTTAAGTTTCATCAATCATAGGTGTACCTTTACCAAGACACAGAGAAGTCAGTGTCAGATGTGGTTCTGGTGTGGCACAGTGAACAGTCAGCTAAATCACATTTTGGCTCGTAACAAGTTTTCATCTCAGGGATCCCGTAGCAGTCCGTGAAGTAAACCCTCTGCACTTAACACTAAACTGAAAAAAATCAAACTCTTTGAACAGTGCACCCACAAAAACTGTGGGTGAGGTAATTCTCAACTTGACTTTGTTTTGCAGATAGAAATTCCTTGTACACCCCTTTATGGGGGATTTCATTCCCTTACATAAATAGTAAAACACTGTGGAAACATGCCTTAGTTTATTTATACTGACTCCATTGTCATGCAGCCACAGATAGAAGAGAAAAGCCCTAAAAGATGAAAAGTGTCTCATTTAACTGCAGTCTCACAGCATAGCTGACTCATGGCAGTAATAACTTTGGGGAGTTAGGATTTGGAAACGGTGCCTTCTACAGGATACCATTCATTGAGTGGTATGTCTTACATGACCCAGACACTGGGGTCTCTGGTAGAACCTGAGAAACTATGGTCACTTCAGGTTGGATTGCAGCACTCCTTACTCCCTAACTGTCTCTCACAGGAGGCAGTCAGAGTGATTCTGCTGCTGTGTTCTAACATGGAAGAGCATCTTTAAGGATAAATGGATCAGAGAGACTGTCTGAGGCCTGTCTGATCTAATTTTATAGCCATCTCTGGATTCTCTGTTTACCTTTCATGGACATCTCAACCCATCAGAGATTAATGGCAAGGACAGAAGTGAAGAAGCTTCTCTACAAAAGAGACATCCAGAAGGCCTCACCAGACCAGAAAAGCTTAGCGTATTCTTCCTTATTCTTTTTGGTGCCCAAGAAAAACAGGAACTTTAAGCCCATCATGTGTCCTTGTGGCCTAAACATTCATCTTTTGAAAGGCCATGCCACAGTTTATCTTTCACTGTTTATCTAAGGAGACTGGATGTACTGCTTGGACCTTCAGTATGCCTATCTCCACATCAGAATCAACAAGGAATCACAGATGTTTCTACACTTCTGGGTTGGAGCTGTCTGCTGCCAGCTTCAGATCCTTCTATTTTGTCCCATATCTGTCCCCAGGGTTTTCATCAAGTTTACATCTGTAGTTTTAGCTCATCTCAGACTGCATGTTTCCATAGTGCTTTACTATATGGACAGTTGCCTTCTTATTTTTTGATTCAAGATGCTCTTCTTCAGAAGAGGAATTTACTGTGAATCCTGCTTTCCTGTCTGAGTTACAATGAATCTCATGAATTGCCTTCTCTACCTGGTTTAGAATCTGGTCTTCACATGGTGTTACCTAGACACAACAGTCTGTAGCATATTTTAACCTTATCACAGGAGCTCTGTTAAGGAATGCTTCCAAAAAGGGTCCAGCAGAAACCTGTCTTAAGGCCACAAACCTGACAGTACCATCAGTTGTATAGTCCCTAATACTAGACTATGTATGAGTTCCTCTAGTGTACCTTCACAGTACAGTAGTCTCAGTATTCATTTTCTGTTTATCATACCATTTGAATTTCCTGATTCATTTTAGTGGCATACAGTTTAAGATGCTTGGACATCTCAAGTGTCCCATTTACACATCAAGTCCTAAATATGAGGGCAGTGCTTCTGTTCCTTTTGGTATTTCAAGACTCCCTTCTAGAAGGTGCTGGTGCTATTTCCATCCAGTTGGACAGTAGGGCTGTAGTGTGTTAGATCTACAAACAGGGGTAACACTGTCTTTCCTAATGTGTTTAGAAACTGTAAGTTGTAACTACTGGCCAACCTTAGGCCACCTAGTTCCAACATTTTTTTTCTGGTAATGCCCATTCTATTTGTTATCTCTTAATGCCCTGTGAATAATTTATTCAGATTATTGCTAAAATGATCTTTTATTTGTGGGTCTTATTGGTGAGTAACCAGTTTGTTTCTCCATCCAATACAATGTTCCCCAATTTTTGCTGATTTCACCTCTGGATGGTCATTGTAAAGATCCTGTGGCATACATTTGGCTACATTTCCTCCTATACATTTTTACCTGGTTTCCACTGATGCAAAATTCATTCAGAAAACCAGGCTAAAGAAATCATTAGTCCTTATAGCCCTCTTTTGTTCTAGGCAGACTATTTACCCCTCTTTACCCTTATATGCTTTTCAGTTCTACGATTCTCCTTGACTGCTGCATATCTGCTTAAATTTCAATGATAGCTAAGGGTCCAGGTTTCTCAAATTAAGTAGTCTTTATCACTACCTTGCTCTAGCGATCTTCCCAAAAGACTTGTCATGGGAAATTAACATACTTTTCCACTTTTCCATATGAGCAATCTGCAACTGCATTGACTCCTTTCTTCTCCTTTTATGATGGTTCCTAGTTATCTGTCAGACATTTTCACTTTGGGTTATTATTTACTCACTAAAGTCCACTAGGAGACCATTTCTAACTTCCATTCAGGTCAAGGTTTGACTTACTTGGCATCCTTGAATGTCTGCTAATCATTTTTATTGGACTGTCTAGTCCTGTCCTTTCATCAGTGATCCTATTCCTGTATGAAACATTTATTTTATGTCCAAGAAGTTTACCCTTCCTTTAAGCCTGCTACCTTATCTGATTTGACGTTATTGAGTCAAAATACTGCCTTATTTTAGAAACTGTTACTTCTACTAGTAGAATCTCAGAACTTCATACTCCTTCTGTAAAACCTCCTTTGCCTGGTTTGCCACAAGGAAAGGGTGTCAATTAGCACTGACTCATTCTTTATATGGAATGTTGCTATGGAAACAAATAATTTAAATTAAATAAGTCCTTCAACTTACCTGTGTTCTTTAAGTAGGCTTATCATAGAAGATATCTCCTCCTCTGTATGGTTATCCACAGGTAGCTTAGATTTTATGTAGGCAGAAGTAAATCATTCAGAAAGTAAGACTAAGCTTTTTGTGCCCTTTGCCAAATCCAAGTTGAAAAAAGAAATACACACTACATAATTTTATAGGTTCATAGGTTCATACTAGGCTGTCTGTCCTAGGGCATTTATAAGCCTAGCCAGAGTGTGTTTTGCTTTCGCCACCCATTTTAAATGAATTTTGCTATGCCTTTTTTCGAGGTTAGTATACTGTGCCTCTGTCTAACAGTGACACAGAAGTGATACCTGGGGTAAACCTACCATCTCCCATCCACTCAACAAGATTCCTCTTGAAGAGAGTCAATGAGGGACTCTGCCTAACCTGGACTGGGATTTTATTCCAGAGTGAAGGGAGCCTCTGGGTTATGAACCTGTCCCTCCAGCATGTCCTATTTATTTCAGTGCTGAGGTTCAAGTCTCTCGAGCGCGTAGCTCGATGGGATTTGGATTTTCTGAGGTGCAGCATGTCCATTAATTCCGGGTTGGACATGGCTTTATACGTCAGGCACAGATCGCCTCTGAGCAGGCGGAATGCCACTGAGTAGAGCTGGAGTTTCATTAACCAGGCAGCATATGGCATCTGTTTGAGCCCTTTGATCCTCTTGGTGAGGTACTTTTGGGGTCTTTCCAGTTGCTGCAGGTGTTTGGTAAGGTACATCCCAAAAGGGGCATTGTACTCAATTATGGGCCTGATGAGGGATGAGTAAAGAGGCACGATGACCTCCCCTGCTCTAGATGTGAATCCCTTCATGATTAGGTGGGCTATATAAAATGTTTTTCTAACCACTTTGGCCACATGGTTGTCAAATAAGAGATTGCTATCAACTTGGGTACCCAGGTCCCTAATTACTTCTTCCGTACTTAATGGATTACCACCTATGTGGTAATTTTGGCGAGCTGCATTGCTTTTTATCATTAGACACAAACTTTATGAAAAGTTCTTCCTAATTATGTGGAAGCTCATTATTAGGGCAGTGTTACCTCCATAGCCATTTTCCACAATGCCTCCTTGGATAACTTCAGTGCCGCAGCAGCTTTCCCTTTTGTGAGGCACAGTAGGCTGAACATCGGTTCCTTGTCTCTAGGTATTCTTTCAGGGATATTGTCATCACGGGTGTGCTGTCATGAGAGTGGATATCCAAGTTTGGTAGGGACTCTTGTCTGTCTCTTTCTGAAGAAGGACTTATTTTTTTTTTAAACAAGAAACATCTTTATTAAATTATCACTTGTGACATACGCATTAATACATTTATATATACATGAAAACAAACCATATTAACATATTTTTGGTTGCAAACATGCATCACTTATGATCTATCCAGTCATTGTCAGTCAACCGTTACTTAGCTCTTTCAAAATCTGCCTTCTTTTAGACGTCATTCCTCCTCCAGAATGTTATTCTGCATGTGTTGTTCCCACAATTCCCATTTTTTTTTCCTGTGGAAATTACTCCTACCCTAAGATGGTCTTGTTTTTTTGTCAGAAACTAAGGTAGTGTATTTACTGTAGTGATAGATCGATCTGTAAGAAGAGTGTCCATCTTCAGTAAGGTACTCTTCCTCCTTTGATTTTTACCTTCTCTGTCTTCTTCTCTCCCCTTTCTTTTTCTTCCTTTTCTTTGGTTACAGAGGATGGGCTTTCGTCTTATGGATCTGCCATTGTGGCATGTACCTAGCCCAGTGTCTTACTACAGGGTGCTCTGGTTCTTCAAGATGTGCTGAATGTTGTAAACTCATAAAATTACCTCCAGCACATTGTAATTCACTGAGTAAGACCACAGATTTGTACCCCATTGTTGAATGTATTGTTCATTCAGCCTTAGGTGGCCCTGGATGCCTGAAGTGGCAGAATAACTGTACTTACTCTGACAGATGTTCCCAGGGACTTGGCATTAGGGACAGATTTCCACAGGATTCCATCGTGGTAGTTTAGATTCATAAAGTACATTCAACATTATAAGACATTTCAGTAATCACATTAAAGTGATACAGATTTTAAAAATATTAACATATCCTATACCCTTCAAGTCTTTTGTTTAAAAAAAATAAAAAAGACTCCTGACACCATCTTACTGGCTTGATGTGACGAGTAACTGCTTTGCTGCACACCTGTAACTGTTTACAGATTTCAGTCTGTAGCAAACAAAGAATGAGCTTGCATCCTACATGTGTGTTTGTGTATATATGTGTGTGTGTGTGTGTGTGTTTTTCACCATGCGTGTCTCTTATAGGTTCATAGGTTCATACTAGGCTATCTGCCCGAGGGCATTTACAAGCCTAGCCCATAGTTTTGTGGCTTACGCCACCCCTTTAGTATGGGGAACTATACCCATTATTTTGCTGTGCCTCTGTTGAGCAGTGACACTGAGGTAATCCCTGGGGTATATCTGCGATCTCCCATCCATTGGTCAAGATTTCTCTTGAACAAGGCCAGCAAGGTGCTCTGCCTCACATATACCGGGATTTTATTCCACAGCATAGGGAGTCTTTGGGTGATGAATCTATCCCTCCAGCACGTCCTATTAATAGCCGTGTCAAGGTTTAAGTCTCCCGCCCTTGTGGCTCTGACGGATCTAGATTTTTTGAGGTGAAGCATATTCATCAAATCTGGGTTTGACATGGCCTTGTATGTTAGGCAAAGGTCACCTCTGAGCAAGCGGTAAGCGACTGAATAGAGCTGGAGTTCTTTCAGTCGGGCAGCATAGGACAGATGTTTGAGACCCTTTATCCTTTTGGTGAGGAACTTTTGTGGCCTCTTCAGTAAGGTACTCTTCCTCCTTTGATTTTTACCTTCTCTGTCTTCTTCTCTCCCCTTTCTTTTTCTTCCTTTTCTTTGGAAAAGAAGGCAGATTCTTCTAAATTCTTCTAAAAGAAGGCAGATTTTGAAAGAGCTAAGTAACGGTTGACTGACAATGACTGGACAGATCATAAGTGATGCATGTTTGCAACCAAAAATATGTTAATATGGTTTGTTTTCATGTATATATAAATGTATTAATGTGTATGTCACAAGTGATAATTTAATAAAGATGTTTCTTGTTTAAAAAAAATAAAAAAAAATAAGTCCTTCTTCAGAAAGAGACAGACAAGAGTCCCTACCAAACTTGTTTTTTTGAGATAGTTTGATAGTGCACCTTATTGTAGCTGATTAACAAAATAACTAGCTAAATGTCATTTAGTCTGCTGTCAAAGTTGCTTGAATGACAGCATTGTTATTGCTTGACAACATTGCTATTTCCTAGAATGTAACACTAGCTTTCAGTGAATCTTTTGAGGGAAGAAGCTGTTCAGCTAGGAGAATGAGTCATTTAATGGTTAAAAATTGGTTGGCTGCTTTAAATCAGTAATTATCCTAAGTTATTGAAAATGTGGCAGAGTGACATAGTTTACTCAAATCCTCTTGCTACATGCTGTTTCACATTTCTGTAGATCTGCTTAGTTCCTGCCTTATGATTACACAATTCAAAGTCTCCCCGTATAGAAACCACATTCTTTGTGCCTAAGTAAGCAGCCTGCCTGGAAATGTACATTTAACAATTGTATAACTTTTGCTGAGTATTGTAGCAGTGATACTTACTGAAGCGAGTCATTGCAGGTACTCTCTTACTCTGTGGCTCTCTGTATAGTGTGGTCTGATGATACATTAAAAGGTCTCAGATGTATATAGTTTTTGTGTATTACATTGCAGTTTGTTGATGGCGGAAGGTGACAGTAAGCCTTTGTGGTCTGCCCTTTAGGTGCATTTACCATTCCAGCTCCCTTCCATACCTGTCTTCCCTCTTATCTCTTGCACACCTGTGCCATGCCATTTTAAATACCTATGTGGTTTCTTTGTTCACTACCCATTGCGGTAGCCCTTTCCTGGGGACCACATCCCTTTCCATGAAGACATACTTTCACAGATCAGAGAGCAGTTGGTGCCTATATCATGCTGCCTGTGCTTCCTCCTCCTCCTCCTTTATTTGTCCTTCAGTTTGAGAAGACCCCTTCATATCTAATGGCATAATATTGTGCATCTTTGTCATTTCCCACTTTCTCTTCTTGTCTGTGGTGAGCCATGCTCCTCTGTTCTGTGATTATACCTTTTCCCTCAGATCCACCTACCCTTCTGGTAGCTTTCTTCTGACTTCTTCTAGCAGCCCGGTGTCCTTCTCCTTGTATGACATTCAGGGCTACATATAGTACTCATGATGTGGTCTGACCAGAGCCTAGTATAGTGAAAGTATTACCTCTTTGGTTCTAGAGTTGTTCCTTGAGGACACACTGAGACAATCTATTGGCTGTTGCTTTTGCCCTGTCCTTCTGCTGATGGTGGTCTGTCCAATCCAGATGTACTCAACAATTACACATTCTTTTCAGCTCTTATAACACAGTGTGAGTTGCTCCCACCAGAGTTGCCGTAGCCCAGGTGCAGTACTTAGTCTGCTGTGAACCTCAGCTGCCACTTCCTGGAGACCTTGATAACATTTTCCAAATCATTACTGATTGTCTTTCCATATCCTTTTCTGCTGCACCTATCTTTTTGCCATCAGTAAACCCCCACATCCGACACTAAACTTTATTCAGGGTATCCCACAGAGCTCTGTTCAAGGCCTGTACCTGTTTAGGTTGTATATTTCAGATCTTTTTCATCTGCTGTGTTCTACAGTCTGTATGTAGATGACTTGAAATAGGGTAAACTGATTACATGTGTTACAGATACGGTATGTCTGCAAAAGAACTTGACTAAATTGACTATTTGGATAAAGGGCATAATATGCTGATAAATACTTGAAAAACTTAGTGTATGAGATTTGGGAGACTTTGATCAAAGGATGAATATTTAATACAGCACACAGTGTTTGAAACTGTATAGTCACTTAAAGACTTGGGTATATGGGTAGATCAGGCTTTGAGTTTTTCCCCATCATATCAAACAATTGGTTAATGATAATAATACAGTAACAGCTCATTGCCATTAAAAATGTGCACATTGATTCAACAGCCCAGTCTGCGTGCCCATTGTAAATCAAGCATATACCAATAAAAAAGTCCAGCTGCTGAAATACCATTGAGCACCCAGACTTATTGATTGGCATACACTTAGAGGACTGAGCAAAATACAAGAAAAATCATGTACATTTTCCAAAACTAAAGAAACAGAAGCATACCTGATTTTTCTTATATTTCTGCACTGTCCCTCCTAAAATCTCAGCAGACTCTGTCTTTTCTCAACTGTACAGATTTTCACAGAATGTCCAGATTTTTACTTCATGGTTTTGTTCTTTTCCTCATAAAAAATGCAGTTTTCTGACAAGGCACTGATTTTGATTTATTACAGTATTTTATGGACTCCTTCACCTAGATTCCCCATGACATATGGAATATCCAAATTGTATAAATCAAGGACGCATCTGCCAATGAGGCCAGTTGTTTCGACACATGGATGGGTATCAAAGCACATTTCTAAATACTTAGACATGCACTTGAGAGTAGGTCTATTTGATTCTGAAACTGTTATAACAGGTACTGCTGGTTTCTTATGTCATTTATATGATTGGTCAGCTGATTGTGACTTAACTGTTATTTTGTCACATTGGATGCTGATTGTCTTTTCACATCGATTCCCAGTAATGAAATTATTGAGTCTGCTAGAACCTGTTTATTTTCTGTTGTACACCTCAGTGGAGAGCAGATGCTTTTAGATATAACGCTGACTATCAACATATATGTGTTTCAAAATAGTAATTATTAGCAGAATAAGGGGGTTGCAATGGGCATGCCTGTTGCTAATACATATGCAAATATTGTTATGCTTTTGTGGGAGAAACTATTTATTCTCTCTGAAAATATAAATCTATATTATGTCTATGTCCTCTTCAGTAAAAGATTTGCAGACAATTTACTTTTGATACGGGGAGGAACTTTGACAATGCTAGATGGAGTTATAGATTATATACAAAGTACTACCAATTTCCTGTCGATTTCCTGCCTTTTAAGAGAAGAGCACATGAGACTTGGATAGACTTTATAGATATAACGCTTGTTAAAAATGAGTTTGGGAAGCTAGAGACTACTTTGTATAAAAAGGAAGTTAAGCAAAATACTTACTTGCATAGAATGAGCATGCACCCCTTTCATATTTAGTAGTGTTTTTAAAAATCAAATGATACGCATAGCAAATCTTAACACTTCAAATGCCAATATGAATGCTCATATGGATGTAACCGTTCATGAATTTGCTCAAAGAGGTTATAATAGAAGTTGTTGTTGTTGTGTCTTTCGGTCCGCTAATGATTGGTAGTTGATTTTTATGTGCCGGGTTACCAGCCCTGACGCACAACCTTCAACGAAGGTACGCCCATTCACGCATGTCTCCACGCTGAAGATGCTCTAGCTGAGAATCGAACCGGACAGCGTATTACTGTGAGGCAACAACGCTACCGCAGCACCACCACCGCAGGTGTTATAATAGAAGAAGTACAACTCTAATAATAGAAAATGTATAACTGTAATAAGACAGGATGGAAATAATAAAATAGATACAGTAGCTAAGCCATTTTTTTCTGATATAGAAGTTACTAATACTGTTTCTACATCTAATAATAAGTGCAGATGCATGCTCACTTATAATAGGAGCACTAAAGCTGTCCAAAGTGTTATTAAGAAATATTGGCCTGGTGTGTCAAGTACTACAATTAAATAATGTACTGGACAGTGAACCATCTTTTGGATGTAAAAGGTGTTATAATTTAAAAGTTAAGCTATTTTGTAAGTTGCAACTAGCAGCTTAAAACAGTTAACGTACTGAGGAGCAATAGAAAAGGCACTTTCAAATGTAGTAAGTGTACTTCTTGTTCTTATATATATATATATATATATATATATATATATATATATATATATATATTTTTTTTTTTTACACTTTAGAATCTCAAACAACTGAAATATCGAAATTCAGTTGCTCGAGTCCAAAGTGTCAAAACTGCAGTTGTGTGAAACTGCAGAATACCGAATGTGGAAAATGTCGAAAACGCGGTTGTGGTGGTGCATACATGACGTGGGATTGCCTGTGTTCGTGATGTCCGGTGTAGTATGTGGATATAACTGGAGATTCAGATAAGTGATATTTTTGTAAGGGTATTGTGTAGGGATTTTAGTGTGTGTGTGTGTGTGTGTGTTTGGAGTTTTTAGGTGTGGATTAGGGTAGGTAGGTAAGATTTGTGAGTGTGTAAGTGTTGAGAGTGGTGGTATTTGTACGTATGTGATGTGTGTTTGTGCAAGGCGAGTATAGAATGTGTAGTGGTGGGTTTTGTGTGTTTGTAGTTTGTGTGACCTCAAAGTTAGTATATATAAAGTACAGGGGGGTGCAGGGTGGCTTGCCCCCCTGCTTATATGGAGGGTAGGCATGTGTGTTTAGTTTGTTGTGTTTGTGCGTGTTTTGTTGGTTTGTTTTAATGTCGGCAGGAAGGTGGATGTGTGCTTGTTTGCGTGGTGAAGTGTGTATGTGAAAAGTCGTGATTTTGAATTTCGGGCTTTTGGGGTTTCGGATTCTAGACTTTTTGGCTTTATAGTCTCGAGATACTGAAATTCGATATTTCAGTATTTTGGGATTATAAAGTGAAACTATATCTATATATGTATATATATATATATATATATATATATATATGTGTGTGTGTGTACAGATAAGTGTGTGAGGCATCCAGTCTTTGACAATATGTTTACTTTAAATGCTTACGGTACCTGCGACACTAAAAATTTAATTTATATGGCAAAATGTTTTATTTGTGAGGCATGTTACATAGGCAAGACAAATTGTAAATTAAAAGAACGAATAGGGGACCATATGTTTGAAATTAATATAAGAATACAAACTAATGCACTCTGTAAATACATCAGTGGAACTAGTGATGGCATCAGTTTAAATTTATGATTTTACAAGTGATTTCTGAGCAGTTAAGAGGAAGTGACTTGATAAATATGACTGAGGAGGAAGAGCATAAATGGATTTTTATGTTTAGAGCTCATATGGTGCCAGGTTTAAATGAAATGCCAACTATTAAACTTTTTTAAAAGAACTGCATAATAAGATAAATTAAATTGGTTGAAGTGTTGCTTTTATTTCTTAATTGCTGGTTGATCATGTGACTTTTAATCAGTATTTAAACAAAATGTGTGTTTCATTTTTTAAGCCTAAAGAA
Organism: Protopterus annectens; assembly: GCF_019279795.1. Taxonomy (NCBI): domain Eukaryota; kingdom Metazoa; phylum Chordata; order Ceratodontiformes; family Protopteridae; genus Protopterus; species Protopterus annectens. The sequence continues at coordinate 320,547,511 of NC_056729.1, read as the reverse complement.
GCTGCTTGCGAAAGTTTTTGAGCTAGCGTAATAAAGTTTTTAACTCTGCATTCTTTCTTGGAATTTATTTTATATTTCTGGCAAGGCACTGGGAGTTGAAATCATTAAATAATGACAGACATTTCAGGTTTCAGCTTTATATCCTTCAGAAAATATACGCGAACACAAATCCTCTAATTTCACCAACTTTCTCTGTTTATAAGAGCAATAAAATCTGTCCCTATTTTTGGACCCCCCCCCCCCAATTAGGTTGAGCTTTTTCCAGGTTTCTTGAACTAAGAGGTTATAATGGGTGGAAAAAAAAACAGAAACAGATATTCTGTTTTCTCGGTTGCTTCTCTTGAACAGCACTGGTAAGCAATTTCTTTCTTAAATAATGTCATTGTATAATAGCAATAACTCACTTCTAGGTATGGCTATCACAGGACTTACCCATGGTTGGCTTCATGTCATCACTCTGGCTTCGCCATTGTGATCAAATCACACCAACCTTCAGAAAATCCTGTGATGCCCACACCCAGTCATGGGTTTTTGCTAAATTATAGAGCTGTAGGTTGTAGTAAAAGAGTTATAAAGTCTAGGAAATCCGAAATGGTGACATCATGGTTTGTAAGTTATGTTAGACCCAATAATTATGTTAGACTCAAACTAAAGTATGGAATAACAACATGGAAACTTTGTAAGAAAACAAGCATGAATACATTGGAAATAGTACAGCAGAAATACACCAGGTGCAGCCATGGATGTAACATTTAAGTTATTATGAAAGACTAAAGTACCTGGACGTTTGTACATTGTCTCATATAGATATTGAACTTAGGTATAGGAATGAGAGATGCAATAACTGGTTCTCTGAAAGAGTAGCAGATGCATGGAATAAACTACTAAATTATATTAAAGCAATCATTACTTTAGATATTTTTAAAAACACCTTGAGTACTTATTTTGGGAATGACTGTTTTGGTATATTGACAGGCCGGGTCTATATCACTTCATCAAACCACAGTTAAGTGAATACCTCTTCCTCGAACATCTATTCAGCAAACATACTATTCATTGACCTAACCTTTCAGCGAAAAGTTGCCTAGGAAAAACTGATGGTAGTCCGCCCTAGTGACAACCACACCCCCCAACTAAATATACCAACTTTGAGATCATACTATAGTGGGGAAAAGGGCAAATTCCAGGTGGTGGCCAACCATCAATTTGCCCTAGGTAACTTTTCACTAAAAACTTAGTTTGGTGGGTAGTATGCTTGCTGAATAGGTGTTTGATGAAAAAGTATTCACTTAATTGCGATTCCACAATGTGATATAGACCCTGGCAAGTCATAGGGACATTAATGCTTGTGACTGAAATATTTTTTTATGCATGTTTATATGCTGTCCCCTTCTTGTATTTATCTTTTTTTCCTCGGTGTATGCTTGCATGTGTATATTTTAATTGCATAGGTACATCTTTGCATCCCAAAGGATCTTGCCTGATAGCTACACTACCAACACCTAATTTGCCCATTTGTTATATGGACATGGGAGCTGAATATTCCCGGGCTTGGAGTCAGTGCTATGGTCCATTCATTCATTCTTTCCTGGGAATCTCAATCATACCATTTATTCCCTGGCAAAAGTCAGGTGGCATGGAGTGGGCCAGCTTGCTAGTTTTTGAGGGGTGGCCTGTCTACTCCTCCTTGGCAGCACCTCTGAGCCTGCTCTTGCTATGTTCTGAGGAGAAACATGCGTTTGGAATTTCCCTCAATTTTACTGGTGCTAAGGAGCATGACAGTGCAGGTTTAACTGGATTTAACTCCACTGAGCAATACCTAGTGCTCCTGGTTGGTGTCACCCTTGTGGTGAGCCCTTGCCACCTCCTTTCCTCTTGGATGGGCAGATTGGCAATGGATATTCACTCTCATCTGTCCCACACCAGCTCCTACAGACACTGAAGCTGCTATTCAAATTCGGAGACACCTGTGTCATAATCAGGGCTTTATCCCTCTGTATCACAGAGCTGGCTTAGTGCTTCCTTTTGAGGCTAGGCACTTCTAGCATAAATATACGTCATTGTGAGGCCCTAAGCAAATAACAGTTAAGCTAGACTACATAATGTAGTGTAGGATTTTCTTATTTTGTTTGTTATGCTAACACCATATGTGACTTCATTAGTACTCTCACATAGACTGTAGATCTGAAAGCACAACAGACTTACATTTGGTAATGCCTGTCAAACATCAGAATGTTTTTTGAAGTAATACGGAAACGGTGATCATAGTTGAAGAAGTTTTAATTTTCCTTAATGATCTGTATACCTTCCAGTGTAACTTAAACTCTGAAAAGTATTATCTTGACAGTGTTGTCATGGGATTTTCACCTCTTCAGCTTGTCTGATTTTTAGAGTAGTACTTTAATATGTCTTTTAACTGACTCCCTTGGAGTTATGTTAAAGTAAATATATTTAAACCCTTGGCATTTTTCGACATTCTGTTGGCATTTTTAGTAAATCTCATTTTTTTGTCCTTAGAATCACTGAACTGTTGCATATAGTTCCAGCTGTTACCAGACATTCCTACCCCTTGTCGGCTGCATGACCTTTGGCATGTGTATAAGCATTAGAAGTTCACTATAGTGAACATTTCATGGATGGCTTCATCATCACATAGCATTGTGTGAGTTACTAATCACTGCCACGCATCTTGCAGTAGTGATACATGAAATAATTAATAATGTTTTCTTAAAACACTAGCATTCATAAGCATTATGTAAGCCAGAAACTTTTAGGGCAGAATTCATGGCTATGTTTTGCAATGCAATAGGACCAGTACACCAGGAAGTACATGGAAGATGCCTGAATTCATTACAGAAAAAGTAGCTCCAGGGCTCTGTAGTAGAACTGTGTATGAAGTTTGCATGTGATGGACAGAATGTACAAATGAGTCCCCTGGCATGAATAGCACTAGTGTTGTTCAGAGACAGTTATACTAAGTTTACAAGCTTATCTCCTAACACCGCTGTAGGTGTTATACGTTTGTTCTTCAAGTCTGTATTGAATGGCAGACTGTTACTGCAAATTTGGCAAACTTCCACTGAAGTTGTACAAGCATGGAGGATATTTTGCTCAGTTAAGCGGTAATGCTGTTGAATAAGAGATGCTGAGAGCTTGCCGCCACTTAACCCATGATTACTAACTTAATTTATTTTTTTTTTTTTTGGGTGGAGGGGGGTCTGGTGTCAGCATAACAGTCAGCTCACAGAGGCCAGAATGATAGTGTAACCAGCTGCAACACAGCTGCAGCTAGTAACGGGCTGTATGGCCACTATTCCAAATTCAGGAAGGTCCACCTCATCAACCTTAAAGGTAAACTCCCAAAACTCATAGTTCCACAAAGGCATGATTGCACACACAGCTATGCACTTGGTATAAGGACATTGGGCAGAATTCAGTAGGATTACAGCAAAGAGTAGACAATATATATACCTTGTGATAACCTCTCTGCATTTAGACACAGCCCTACCACAAAGGCATGTAGCACTGCAGTCGGCTGTGTCCTCAGCTGCTCTAGATGCTAATGAGGCATTCTGTGAGAGAGGCATATGTTAATTAGCCATCTGCTTTCCTGTGAAACAACCTGAGAATAACTTGGCTGCATAGATTAACCTGGCTGCTCACGATAACAAACATGGTCAAAAGGCCAATTCCTGCGCACCAGGGATCATACTGTGGTATTCAGTTTGCTTCATATATCTGCAAACAAAAAACACACACATGTATTCAGGTATAAAAGTCCATGTGTCTGTGTGCTGCATGGCTAATAACTCCAACACTCATATCCATATGTAGTTTCTGGGTGCATGTGTTGCTTTGTACCCAATCATTTGTTTTCACAATACTTTACACAGTAGTTAGTGCATAGCACAACAGTCTGTGCATCCCTACTGTACTGTACAAGGTTTCACCAGTATATTTTCCACATGTAGCTAAAAGGGTGCACATCCTCTTCTTGCTGTGCCCCTTGTCCACATTTAGCTGTTTCATAAGCACCCACATCACCACTGATCCGCAAGAAGCATGGCCTTCTCTAGTGCATGCGTCTGCTGTGCTTTCATTCTTCACCAAGAGTCTCATCTGGGGAATTCCTAATGTCTTTCCAATACATAAAAACATAAAACCATACATGTGTGCACCTGTGATGATGTGATTTTTATTCCCTTACCCTGCAGGCTCTCAGACTGCTGTACTTTGTACTCTGCTACTCATTGGTATTCAGTCACTGTGTTGTATTAATGCTGGTCATACAGGTACCACTGAGTACTTTACATGTAACAGACAAGCAGTCTGCATGTGTTAGTGTGCTGTAGAAATCTACAAATCTGTTGCAGTACTTTTCACAGAGTGCCTCTTGTTAACTGTCAAGTGCGTGATTCTTTATGCACATCAGTCCTCTGGCCAAGATAGATTCTACATTGGTCAGCTCCATGGTTTAGAGGAATGAAGTCCTGACTACACGTGAACAGCTGAATACCTAATTCATTTAGTTGCCTAGGTGCCTGTAAAAACTGGCTGGAAAGGATGGGAGAGTGAGTGAGTGAATGATAGTTGCTGACTTTGCTCATCCTGGGGGGGGGACAACGACTCTAGCTCACTATATGAATGACATCTAATGGGAGCACTACGTGTTTACAGAGTGGAGTTCCGAGCTGGTTGAGCCAATGCTGCCATAGTGCATTTGCATTATATAGCTGAGGACCAGTTGGTATATGGAGTCACACATCCCCCCAGGAGGCAGTGATTGCTAATTCAGAGCAGCTGCTGAGGGAGGGGTGCTTCCAAGTGTGATAGGATAGACTGCCTCTCTCAGGACCAGCAAGCTGTCCATCTCCCTGCCACTTGAGTCTCACTAAGGAATAGAGGGCAGATAGGTATTCCTGAGCTGGAAAAAATGTGTTGTATAGTTCTTCCCTAGCCTGGAAATATGCAACTCTTTTACACTTAGAGGACAAAGTTCTATTTCCAGCTGCATATGTCAAGCAAGGCAATGAATGTAGAGTCTGATAATTGTTTATGGTATATGATTTTTCACACTGGAAAGCCTGAATCTCAGTAAAGGAAGGCCACTCTACTCCATCAGAAGTTTTTTAAGGGTTATATCAACCTTCTGTATAAAAATGTATTGAGTTCTTGTGTCAGAAGTTAATACTGCTGGCTGGCTGTTTTTTCTGCTTTAACATTTAACAGAACCAGAATTCAAAGCAGCACATAGCCGTGTACTATGCTGGTTTCATCATATCCTTGAAGCAGTCCTAGTACGTAACTGCTACATAAATATACACCCTTGGGTAGTACAGCTGCTTGTGAACAATACTTCCATGTGCTGTTTTAATGGTTAGGTTTCACTGGTAGTGCTCATAAATCAAAAAAGTATTAATCAAAGTATGGGAAGCACTGGTTAAAAAGCAGCATGGGGGCTGAATTTTGTATTTATCCTCTATTCCTGAAACGTGGCATCATTTTAGTGCATCTGCATGCCCCAGATCTACTTAAGCATTCTGAGGACATGTATAGCACAACCTGTTTAGTTACTACCCTGGTCTAATGTATGGTATCATCCAGGGGTAGCTGCTGCAATAAGAAGATCCATACCTTTCTTACAGGGTATGATATGAGGTTGGTGGATGCTTTGACCCTGTCTTCCCAGTTTGGCCAATGAGTTGCCACTGCTGCCGCACTCCATAGGTCTTTTCTTATTTGCCTTAGTTCTTTGATGTTTTAAATTGTGCCATGAGTATAGCACACTTTTTTAAATGTCCCCTCTCTCTCTTTGCAGTTGTAGAAATGTATATTATTATTCTGTGTTATTAAAAGGACACTTTTGTGCCACTTTCAGGTACAGGTGCATTGTCTGGCACATAATGTAATGCACTGTGACTGTGTTTCTGCTTATACACACTGGACTGCTACTTCTTGTGAACGTGAAATGCACCTCTTCTGCTGTTTTTCTTTGCTGCTTGTATGTGTACACCCTAGTAAAAATTCAAGTCTGCTTCCAAAAGTAAACTTGTTGTACATAGTTACTAAGCAGTCTACAAATTACCGTGTTTAGGGTTGTAGACAATCATTTGAGTTTATACCACAGTTAGGGCTGGCTTCCTTATGTCAAATATACACAATGCTGAAATTTACCTTTCAGCTTTATCCACTTTTAGAACTATGGCTCTCCTGGCAGGAGTAGTAGAGCAGTCAATGCTGCTGCCAGTACAGAACTTGATCCTTCTAATCAGATTTTGGATGGATTTCCTTCTCTGTGGTATCTAAACATCTTCCCTTTGCCCACTGCGGTGGTGCAGAGGTAGCGTTGTTGCCTCACAGCAAGAGGTTCTCCCATTCGATTCTTGGCTGTAGTGCGGGGAGTGCCTTCTGTATGGAGTCTGCATGTCCTCCCCGCGGTTGGGTGGGCGTTCAAAAGACATGCGTGAATGGGCGTGCCTTCGTTGAAGGTTGAACGTTGAGCTGGCAATCTACTGCCAATCATTAGCAGACCGGAGTTCCGCTGTGGCGACCCCTAACCGGGAAAAGCCGAAAGACAAGACAAGACTGAATTATCACTTATGACATAGGCAAACATACATTTATGTAAAAAAAAACTAACTGTATTAACATTTTACAGTTACATTTTACATTACATATATTCTTCTGTACAGTTACCATCAATCCAGCATTGCATAAATTGCTCAATTCCTGCCTTCCCTTAAACCTCATTACTATTCCAAAACATTATTCTGTATGTATTTTCTCTACAATTTCCATTTTTTTTATAATTTGCACGTACCCTTTTCTAAAGATACCCCTTCCAGTTCTTTTATCTCTGTTACAATATTTACTACTTCAAATACGGTTGATTTAGACTTTGATTTCTATTTTCTGATAATTCCTTTTGTGGCAGACACCAGAATTAAACTTAACAAGACTAAAACATCCTGAGGAGAATAACTTGGCTGCATAGATTAATCTGGCTGCTCACGATAATGAACACAGTCAAAAGGCCAATTAATGTGCACCAGGGATCATACTGTGGTATTCAGCTTGCTCCATACATCTGCAAACAAAAAATACACATGCACACACACACACATGTATTCAGGTATAAAAGTCCATGTGTCTGTATGCTGCATGGCTAATAACTCCAACACTCATATCCATATGTAGTTTCTGGATGCATGTGTCGCTTTGTACCTGATCACTTGTTTTCACAATACTTTACACAGTAGTTAGTGCAATAGTTATTCTGTCTAGGCAATTCAGATCCTGTATTCCAACTCAAAAAATCATTTCCTTAGTTATACCAGTTTTCTTCCCCAATATTTCTGACAAGAGTTCTCTGTAGAGAATGTTTAGTGTGCCAACTCATTACACTCCCAAAATAGATGTTAGTAGTTACTTCTGTCTTCCCCATCACACCTCCAGCATTTGTCATCTACCTGAGGAAAAATTCTTTGGAGTCTGCTTGGTGTATAAAATTACCTATGCAAATATTTCCAAGCAAAAATCTTACATCTTCTAGACTTTGTTGCATACTCAGGAGCCATACATATGTCTTCCTACTATTTCCTAGTGAATTGCTTATCCAGTCTCTCTTCCCAATTTTATCTAACCTCTTCTAATTGATTCCTGTAGTTATTGTGCACTATTTTATATGCTGTATTAAATATCCCCTTTTTAACAGTGCCCACCTTAACGTTTGGCCGGTACCTACTTTCCTTCCACATCCCAAAGATGTGTCATAGGTGAGATTACCCCACATTACACATAGGTGAATGTGTATGTGTATCTTTTTCTGGACCGAACAGGCAGCCTTACTGGTATTAGTTTCTGTACATTGCACACACTGAATACCAGGATAGACTCTCCCCTGAGACAGCCTGTATTGAATTAAGTAAGTAATCGGGGAGTAAATGAATGACTCAATCAATCAATCAATCAATCAATCACTCATTTAGCTACCTCTTAAGGCTTTGGAGAAAAAATATTTTGCACCATTTTCCTGTTGCTTCAGAAGTTTTTGGTGCAAATTTGAGTACTGCTTTTGCTTTCTAAGGCAAATTATGATTTTTCTCTGGTTAAGCTTGACAGAGTATTGTTCTGTTTTCATCTGCATATTTTCTAAATATTTCATTTATTTATTTATGCTTATTTTTGGAAGCACATACCCAATACTTCTCTGGTATGAGGAGGTCCATGCTTTTTAACAGGAGAACTGATACTGACAGGTCTTTCAATAGCTCATTACTGAACTTTCTCAGTCTACCAAGTCCCTGTTCTTTTCCCATGATGTAATACCAGGGTCTTTCCTCACAAGATCTTGTTTGCCATGTATACCATCAGTGAAATGACTCCCAAGCGACTGGTTTGTAATAAATTTTACCAAGAAACTGTGAGTACAATCTTTATTTTTATTGCTAGGAGTAATTTTAGTTTCCAGTTAATTTCTTAGGGTTTGGCTGGTTCCCTCTGCTTTGTGTGGAGAATTTTTTTCTCCTTCAGTTGTTTTTTCACTTACGATTCTTCCTGGAATTTTTTCATCATTTTTTCTTCCATTGGTGGTAATATTCCCATTCACTTGGTTTTGGCTTTCACTTTTCTTTGTTGTTCTGTGTGTAAGATAAAAACAGCTGGCTTTAGTTCATTATTGCATTTATTTATTTATACATGCATACATACATGCATACAATTTGTTAATTGGGGTAAAGCATTTATCCCATTGGACCAATTTAAGTCTAAGCCCAGAATCTCAGTATTAAGCCTTACTTAGATGACTGCCTTTCCTACTATCATGCCATGAGCATTCCATAAATGCAGCTAAATGTGTGGAGTAAAACCCATGACAAGATAAAAAGAGAGAGAGGATAATTTTGGGGGGAGTACCATCATATTTATAAATAACAAAGTTGACAATGCCTACCCTGACACTCCGAATGTCCTCTTAAGATCATAAGGTGACATTGAAGCTCCGTGTATACAAAAAGTCCATTTCAGCCAAGTCATGTGCTTCTTCTTTTGAGATGAGAGTTTCTTTAGAGACAAAAGCTTCAACATCATTCTCAGAACAAACAAAATCTTAAGCCTCTACAGTGTACACCAATTTTCAGACATGTAAATGGAAGTTTCCTGAACATCATAAACAAAGATCTTCCTTTCCATATCTTTAAAATAAAAAGATTGGGACCAGTCTTTCTTAAAGTAATTTTACAGGTTGTGTGTGTATGTGTGTGTATATATATATATATATATATATATATATATATATATATATATATATATATATATGTGTGTGTAGGAACTTTTATGTGTAGTTTTTCTTTCTCTTTGTCATATGCATTAATTTTACTTTGGTTTGGCTGTTTTTTTGTAATACAAAATGAACTGTAGTGCAGGTGTTGGTAAATATCAATTTCTCTGCATTTGTTGTGTCCTGGTACATTTAGACATTTGTGAAAAGAAATAAACACTTACAAGGGACTTAAGAGTAGGAAACAGGAAGGTGGAATTATGGGTTATGACAAGATAGCAGGTTCTGAATGTAGCATTAATGAGGCTTAGTTTGACGCAGTGGTGCAGCGGTTAGCGTTGTCGCCTCACAGCAAGAGGTTCTCCCGTTTGATTCTTGGCTGGAGCATCTTCTGTGTGGAGTCTGCATGTCCTCCCCACGGTCTTGTGATGTTAAAGACATGCAGGTAGGTGCGAGCGTGAATGGGTGTGCCTTCTTTGAAGGTTTGGGTGTCTGGCTGACAACTCGGCACCGTAAAAATCCACTGCCAATCATTAGTGGACTCGAGTTTCACTGTGGCGACTTCTAACTGGGAAAAGCCGAAAGACATTACTTTTAGTTTGAATAGCGAAAAGTAGAGCAGTGTAATGTGAGAACGTTCATTCATAAAACCTTCAGAAGGCATAGTTGAGGTCCTATTAGTCTTGTGTAATGAAGTTTTAGGGGCAGATGCCTATAAGTTATTGACGTATATAATCTGCCATGGGCAAAGATTTTTTTCAAGGTACATTCTTTGTTGTGCTGTGTAGGAAGTAATGGGTTAATTTGTGATTGTTTAAATGTTCGTGCATTTTAAATTAAAACAGCAGTTGGATTATGTAATAGTCATATATTCTAAGGTATCATTTGAACAGTGCTTGTTGTAGGCAGAGACAAAATAATGTATTTCTATTGAGGTGAATAAGACGTTTTACAGTGCAAGAGTTAATTTCCCTGGAATGTGTAAGATTTTTTTTTTAAATCCTTATTTCACACTGTTTCCTAGATATTGTGTGGTAAACATGTAGGAAGCATTAGAATTTGCACTGTGTGGAAGATTTTGACAAGCAGATATTAGATATTCGACGTTCACGATAGTCAATGTGTTAGGTATAGTCAGGTGGTGCTTTAAAGAACCAAACAAGGGAGCTGTAGCTGACCAAACAAGTAAATCCAGAAAATAAAAATGTTTGCTCAAGCAGGCAGCTTCTGATGAAGCTTCCTTTGGTGATGTGAAAGCGCTCATCTCTCCTGTTTTACTTTTGATTTTTATATGTTTTTATGTGTTTTTTTTTTTTTTTTCAACATTTAACATTAAAGTGTTTGAAGCCATCTGCTTGAGCAGACTTATTTTTATTTTATAGTCAGGTGGTGGTTGGAAGTCTTGACACATTATCACAGTATGAGCTGAGCATATTAAGAAAATAAGTACAAACATTAAGTGACCTTTAAGATGTAGCCTATGATTACATTATGAGGTGAACATTTATACTCGGTAATAGTTTGTATCAACTACATGCTTCATATCATTAATGGTGCCATTGCTTTATTGTGTTAGGACATGGAGATGTTATTGTGGTAATTCGCAGGTGCAGATTTTGGTGGTTGTAAAGTCTTGTCTACTGTTAAAACGTACTAGATGTTGAATTTTAAGATTCATTAGGAGGCTTTTCTGAGTAATAGGATGGTGTAGCTGTAGATGGAGTTGCCATATTTGCTACTGAATCTAGAGTATTTTAAGTTTAGTGTAATTGAAGATGTGACACTGACTGAAGAGATGAGACAGTTGTGTGAGAGAGAGAATCCGTTCTTGAAGGCAAAACTAAGTTGTGTTTGCAGAATGAGGTAGCTAACCTGGAAAGGAAAGATTGTGGCTAATGCTACAGTTTGTATAGACTCCTGCTATGTAGTTGCTATTTATTTATTGTTCAAATATGTATAAATGTGTGATTAAGCCTTAAAAGTGGTTGGTATTCAGTATTGCTGATTGCATTTCCTGATATGTAAATGTAATTTTTAAGGTTTATTAAGAAATCCAGACATTAAAAGAAATAGCAGGATTAGTGAAAACCAGTAAGTTGTTAAATTGTCAGGGTATTTGGACTTGTTCAGTATAAAAATAAATTATTTGTTGAACTGCATGATAACTTTTAATTTGCTGTAGCCACCCCTCCCCTCCCCACCCCACCCCAATAGCGTAACCTTTCAGATTTTTACACCACAGTCTTGTGCTGCTCTCACCCCTGTTCTGTGTTGTAAATAAGTAATTAAACATGTAGGACATGCACTATAATGGTTAAATTACCAACTTTTAGATGGACAGCTAGTCATATAACAAGTGCATATATATCACTATGGACACAATTATCTTTTTTTTGTTTATTCATTTGCATGTTTAATTTAATTTGTGTGTTTAATGGTGGGGCAACTAGTGGTCTTCTGCCAGGCAGAACCATTTGTTCTCTTAGATTGTAATTTGTGTATCATGGCTTGTAGAGTATGCCTGGCTACAGCCATGAACCAAATAAATCTCAACAGTTTCACATCTCTTTAGCCTGTCTGTACTTCAGGCTTTTCATCTTTTGTTAGTATGTTTTCATTATCAGTTTCTGGTAACTATGTGGGGACTAAAAAAAGGGCTGTAGTGGTCCATTCCATCTAGCTGTTAGGTAGCTAGTTAACTAACAAACTACAAGACAAAATCCGCAGTCCCTCAAAGTTTCAATAAGCCAAGTGTCACACACTTAGTCCAGAAAACCAAGCATTGTAAGATACTTTCCATCAGGTGTTCTCAGTGGAATAGCTATACAAAAATACTCCCCAGATTTGAAACAATGTGAACCTAGTACTGGTATTAACCGTTATTAAACTTAAACTTTAAAAATAATAATAAAATACGAAGCTGTCTACTCGAATAAATATCTTAAACTTAGAAATCAAATAAAGAATCCAGTCCAGGATATGCTGAATTCGTAGTTCCTTTATTAGTAAGCACAGATGAGTGATCCATCAGACTTAATATGCTATAATAATGGTATAATAATTTGAGTCTGATAGATCGCTAATCTGTGCTTACTAATAAAGGAACTGCAAATTCAGCATATCCTGGATTGGATTTTTTACTTGATTTACTAAGTTTAAACAATTTATTCGAGAAGACAGCTTCGTACTTTGTTATTTTTTAAGTTTATGTTTTACCTCTCATCCTCAGGGTACTGCTCAAAATAAAGGAGGAAAAACCAAGGGCAGTTCTTATAGCTCCAGTCTGGCCTCACCAGCACTGGTACCCCTTGCTGTGCAGCCTGTCCCCACTGCCACCGTGGCATCTTCCTCAGATTCCAAACCTCCTGACCCAGAGGGAAGGGGAATTCATGCATCCCCAATTGCAGACACTCAGTTTGGCAGCTTGGCTTATTCCCTAACCCCCGATCAATATGCCAACCTCAGTAAACAGGTTCTAGATGGTATACGCGAGGCCAGACTCCCTAGCACTAGAAAGTCTTATGCAGACAAATGGAAAAGGTTCTGCACCCGGTTTCAGGCTAAAGTAGCCAATATGACACAGCCCTCCCTCCCTCTCATCCTGGATTACTTAGTTGACCTACCACACAGTGGCCTCTCTTTTTCCTCTATTGAAATTCATGCTTCTGCTATCTCTGCTAATTTTCCCACTGAGCAGCCCTTTTTCTCACACCCCTTGATCAAACAGTTCCTAAGAGGGGCTAGCAACCTGAGGCCACCCAGAAGAGCACCAACCCCAGCTTGGGACCTTAACTTTGTGTTGGAAAAGCTCACCCTGCCTCCCTTCAAACCCGCTTCTTCTGCAGAGCTAAAATTTCTCTCCTGGAAGACAGCTTTCCTTCTGGCCATCACTTCAGCCAGAAGAGTCTCCGAGCTGCAAGCACTCATGGCTGTGGAACCCTTCTTTGTCATCCATGCTGACAGGATATCCCTCAGGACTAACCCATCCTTCATGCCCAAGGTGGTGTCCAGTATGGCTCTCAACCAATCCATTCATTTGCCCACCTTTTATCCTAATCCTCAGAACAAAGGGGAAAGGATCCTGCACTCTCTAGATGTGCACAGACAGCTCAGATTCTATCTAGACAGGACTAAATCCTTCATAAAGTCTGATCATTTGCTGGTTAGCTTTGTTACAGGGGCAGAAGGCAAAGCCATCTCCAAAAGTACAATTTCCAAATGGATAGCACACTGCATCCATTTCTGCTACAAACAACATGGAAAGCCTTCCCCCAAGGGGGTCAGGACTCACTCCACCAGAGCAGCCTCCACCTCTGCAGCTTTCCTCAGAGGATTCCCCATCAGGGACATCCTGGAGGCTGCCACCTGGACATCTGTTCACACTTTTACCAAACATTACCACATACCTCTCTTCTCCAAATCCAGGGCAGGGTTTGCCTCTGCAGTCTTGCAGGGTTTCCTTGACTGCCTCCACCCATTTCCTTAGCTTTGGGAATCAACCCAAATGTGATGACTGCAACAGTGAAACACGAAGAACATAGTACAGTTGTGTACACTTCCCATAAATGTAGATGTTCAAGTGTATTCACTGTTGCAGTCCTGGTTTCCCTGCCTCCATCCCCCTTTTTTTCTTCTCTTTCCTTACAAGGGACATATTGTTATTTACTTTCTACTGGTGGGGTTCTTCCACCAGAACCTGGCTTCTACTTGGGGGGTCCTGACAGGTTAGTGCAAGAAAAACTGATGTAATGTCATCGGCTCCCTTACTTTATACTACTGATGACCTGACTTCAGTCCTGAAGCGACAGCAACCGACACAGAAATACTAAGCCTCTGGTATTTGGGCCGGCCGAGGGCTACCCTGGAAGGGATAACACAAATGTGATGACTGCAACAGTGAATACACTCAAATATCTGCATTTATGGTAATTGTACACAGCTGTGCTGTTGTGTCCATCCTGGGAAGGAAGATAGGCAGAAATTGCTGTGGAATAACATGATCCCTAATAGGAGGGATCAAATGCAGATTGTGGCCTTGAAGCATGTGTTCCCCTTACCAAGCTCCCTCTTAATGATAGCCTTCTTGGTAGGCTTTAGATGACATACGTAATTGAAGAAGACATTGTGGCCTTCCCCACTGATGTTGCTAGCACATTCCCCCCATCATGGGTGTGGTTAGGGAAACAAGAAACACACTCATAGCTGAGATTCTATTGCTGACACAAGTAACTCCCATGGCTGCCAGAATGATGGCCCCATGGACAGTTGTCACCACCATGGTTCTGGGTGAGCCCCTACCACAAAGGTGTGAATGGGCTCTTGTCCATTAAGGAGGATGCTTGATATTTGGCAGGCACAGAGGCAGAAAGGAGTGATGGCATTCAAGCAGAAGTATGGAAAAAAGAAGAAAAATTGGATAATAAAAGTCTGGCTAGTACATTTTAACAATATCTGTGGGTGGGGATGTACCCTTTACTTAGGAAAAAAAGCAATAGTGGCAGTTACACCAAAGGATGGGGAAGGTCCTTTTGATCCAGAGTAATATAGACCCGTATCAATTCTGAATCACAAGTAAAAAGTCGTTTTTGAATACTTTTATCAAAAAGAATGTCAAAAATATTGTCAAGAATAATAAAGATCAGTTTGGGTTTATAGACGACAGGCAAACATCTGACAACATTAACAGAACCCTTAGTATTCAAGAGGATGCACTGGACAGTAATGTCCATTACAATAAGGTATTCCCTTCCCCTCACTCAAACGTCATTGATTCTTTGGCCAAATGTCATGAAGCATATAACTACCCACACCCAATCATTGGTTCTTACTTGAAAGTTAAGGCCACAGGGCCAGCAGAAACCAGTATTTAGTTGCTGTACTGTATACGTACCAAAAAAAAAGTGTAAGCTACATTATTGAAATAAGTGTCCAGCAGCATATAGTCTTCAAGAAAGTGCTTATTTAGATCTTCCCTGTGGCCTTCTTTATTTTGTGACTTCCTTTGAAATAATGGGAAGGAATCCAGAACCAGCTGACTCTTTGCCATTGCTGAATATATATATATATATACCCTCCCTTAAATCACTGTTTTCCCTTTCTGCACCTTGTCCACACTGGTCCAGTCCTTTATTGCATCACACGGCATGCATTTGAGACTTAAATAAAACACTTGGTAGAAAAATCCACTTTATATAACAGAGCAAAGCTTTCGGGTAGAACCCTTTGTCAATACTAATACATAGACATCACATTGCATTTTAATTATTGTATTATGATTTATAGTTTTATATTTTTGTATTAACTATCTAATGCTGTCACATGACTATATTGGGCTGCTAGTCATGTGACTGTTGACCTGTATTTAAACTGCGATAATGTGATGTCTGTGTATTAGTATTGACAAAGGGTTCTACCTGAAAGCTTTGCTATGTATTTGAGACTTCCAAGAAAGTTTTAACCCCCCCAGTGGAAGCGTAACCAAAAGAAAAAAAAAAACAGGATATACAAACTGAAAACAACACTTACATTCCCTGCGTAACTGCATGGCTAACAGGAACTTGGTCCTTCTGCATCTTGTTTTTAAATTGTAATCCTGTTCACAAAATACTCTACAGTCATTGTAAAATAATCCTCCTTTCTACGAATCCACAAAGATAGTAGCACATTGTCCTTCTGCAAGTAAAAGCAAAATAGACACTGTCCCTGCTTCTTTAGATCAGTGGGAGGACCTGGCAGAAGAAACCTATGTGCTCTCTGAAGTACTGTTTCATCTTCCCAAAGTCTGGAGCACGTTGCCAGGTTTTGTCTGCAAAACCACAAGGGATCCCTAGACTCATCCTGCTCTAGGATTCCAGTCAGTCGCAAGTTCTTATGGGTAGTAGTCTTTCATCTCAGACGTTCTAACCTTAAAATTCTAGCTTCACTTGACTATGTGTTAGTTAACAAGGTCTGTTAGAGCATCTGTGTGACATGAAAGTATGGAGTGTGGACTGCATATCAGTCAGTCTTTGTTCTGAAAGTGTGGACTCCATATCCTTCAGTTGTTCTGAGAGTAAGACATATTTGTCCCACTTCTCTTCCATTTGCATTAGCTTCTGAAGTTCAAACCCCCTGCTATGAAGCAAAGATTCCCTGGGACTACCAACACAGTGTGTTTCAATTCTTTTTTTAGGAAAAAAAACTCATCCAGCAAAAAAAAAAAAAAAAAAGGATAGTAAAATACAAACATGGCCACTAAATACGAGTCAGAATAGCACTGCACTCATTCCGAGGGAAAGGAACAGAAATTTCAGTTGCTTACATTGGATGACCGCTCTTCCTCGAGTTTTAATTTTCTACTTGGCTTGATGTTTTTTGTTGCTTCTCACTATCCTTGTGTTCACCCCTTTGCAGAGACCCTAAGTAAGATACTGTATATATATGTATATATATATATATATATATATATATATATATATATATATATATGAAGATTCACTGTACTTTTTGATCTGCAAGTAGAGTCATCCATTCTGAGTGCTTTTTTTTACCCCCTTTGTGATTACTTTCTTCTCACAGGGAGCCAGTGTGTGTGTGTGTGTGTGCGTGTGCGTGTGCGTGCGTGTGTGCTAATTGAGTGAAACAACTTAAATTTATGTGATTTCTTTACTAATGGTTTCTTGAAAAGTCAGAACTGGGGACTTTTAGAGAGCATACATCGTGTATCCTGTGCAAGGGAATGCTGAAATCACTCAAAGGGGCATGCTGTCCCTGAGAACAAGTTTTGAAAAAACGTGAAAGCATCACCATAGGATAGATGGAGGTCTACACAAAAGTTAACTGCTGCATATGGCTTTCAAAAAGATCAAAGGATATAGTCAAAACTCACATAGCTGTCATTGTTGTCCAAAGTAAATGACAATGTATTCCCTTTTTTGTATATTTTCTACTCAAGTATAAAATGTGTCCACATATGATATGTATGCCTTAGAAAACTGTATTCTAAAGTGCTTGTGTATACACCAACAGTTTGTGTGTGTGCCTGATGTTAGTGAATGCATCCTTGTACAACAGTAGAGAGAGACATCAGCACAGTTTCTAAAATAAAATGAATCATTGCTTTAATTCACAGGAGTGTTCCATTTGACTTCGAGGCTCTCTAAGGGAATTATTTGGATCATTTATGTCTAATGTCTGAGACTGTTTACCTGTGCTTTGTTGTCAGGTGAGAGTGTTTTAGCATTATTAGCTGAGGAGCATTTTCTGTTGTAATCATCAGAGGTGTCATCTCTGGGGAGAGTTAACTAGTAATTAAATAATGTAATGTGTTATGATGTAGGAATGAGCTGTGTAATGTTACTGAGAGGGGAAAAGGAAGGGAGCCATTGTGTGTGCTACTTTTGTTTGTGTCTTTCGGCTTTTCCCGGTTAGGGGTCTCCACAGCAGAACTCCGGTCCGCTAATGATTGGCAGTAGAGTTTTATGTGCTACTTACAGGCTGAAAACTAAGACTCAGAATATTGTAATGCTGTACTAATCTTCTTTCCTTGGGTTATTAATAAGGTTTGTATTCATTTTTAAACTGGAAGACATACTGTTTAATCCCTTCCTTACATTTCTCTTTTGTAGTAATTATATTATAAAATTAAAGTGAGCATAGCTACCCCTCCCTGGTATGTGTGTATGTGACTTATTCTGCAGCAAACCTTATAAGATAAGGTACTCCGTGAATGTAGATGTACGTAATCTCATGGCTGGGATAGGAAGGCTCCATTTCTTTCCTGGAATTGCAAAGGTGATGCACCTTTTCCAGGTTATTTTCCTTTCTGCCAGCACTAGGGATAGAGAGACTAATTGATTTTTAGGTTGCAATGTATGTTGCATAGTTTTGCGATTTTTAGATAGATGTTAAGTAAATACTGAAGTGTTTTACGAACTACTGTGTCAGCACACACAGAGTAACTTCAGTAGTAGTTAGATCTGTCATTAGAACTTGGAATTATTTTATTTTTATGCACTTGTTTATATAATTACTTGGACAGAATAGTGAAAGTACAAGCCAGTTGTCAAAATCAGTTTGTTTGGTATGGTGTCATCTCCATGATGACTGACGGTCTGATTTATTCTGAATGCCCTCTAGCTGGGTTTGTTTTGTTATGTGGTCCAGAATCAGGCTTCAGAATCTCATGGTTGTGAGCCTGTTGCATGACACAGAAGCATTCTCTGGCTACTTCAGACAGTTAGGGATTGGATAGTGTCCCAAAAACTGAAAGAGCTGAGGGGAGAGGTGAGAGTGAGCAGCCAATGCTGGCTTGACCAACTTGTGGAGAGGGAGTTGGCAGATACTTAGTGCAAGACAGCCATGTGGAGGAGGCCCTGGAAATGAAGTTCCTGCAGTAAGTCCTTTGAGGGGCTTGAGCCCACCAAGGTATGCATAGCACTTCACCCGAGTGCCACAGATGCACGGAACTGTGCTTCTGCCCTGCTGCCCCATAAAATGCATTGCACCACTGTTTTTAACCACTACTAAGGTTGTTAGGAGAATAAAACCCATCTCTACACCTGTCAAACCATGATTTGCTACTCTCTGTTCCCATTGCTTGTGTTCTAGGATGCTAGGAGTCGAGGAGGAACAAATGGGCCATTAGATGGCAAAGAATTTATTTGTGGATGGCTGAAGACCAAAGCAAAAGTGAATGATGACGGTATTAGGTATTGTTGTAGTGTCATGATTATTGTGCATTTTCAGTGCTGAGTGAAAGATGGGAGTAGTATCTATAAATAAGCAGACAAGGGTAGTAATCCCCATTTTCAAGAGGGGGGGACAGGGGTGAATGTCCTATTTATAGAGAAAGAACAACTTTTCTCATCCTTCTTAGGAAATCCTATGCCAGGTTCATGGAAAGCAGACTCATTTGATAGCAGAGTAAAGTGGATTCTCTCCTGGCTGTGGAATAGTAGACCAGCTATTTATCATTGTACAGATATTGCAGATGTTTGGGAGAATTTGCCGGTACTATTGTCAATATCTGTTTTATTTTTGTACATGAAGAAGGCATGTGTTGTGAGTGTATATCTTGTGAGAGGTACGACGAGTAATCACTACCCTCCAAATCAGAGGTTGTGATTGTAACCAGAAGAAAATGGTAGGCTCTGCACAGACATGGGGAAGCACAGGCAGAGCTGCTTTAAGTAGAACTGAGGGTAAAGGGAATTTGGAGATGGACTAGCGCATGGGTGCAGTTGCGGCAGCACTGCTAGCTTTGTACCAGACCACAGTGATGAAGAAGATGATGAGATACAAGATGAAGCTCTCAAATGACCAAATCATTCTGTTTTCCTATCCTTATCTTTGGTCATAAGCTGTGGGTATTGACCAAAAGGATGTGATTGCAGGTACTGACCGCAGGATTGAGTTTTCTTTGCAGGGTTGCTGAGCTAGCTCTCCACGACAAGCTCATCAGTCAGGCGAATCTCAGGAAAGAACCACTGCTCCTTCAGGTCGAGTGGAACCACTAAGGAGGTTTGGGTAGCGGGTGAGCATGGCCCTGCTTCTTCCCGCAGGAGGAGTACCAGATACAGCTCACTGTGAGGCAGATCTTGGGCATGCTGGAAGGATTGTATCAGCTGACCTTGAATGCCTAGAGCCCTCCATGAGGATGAGAGGAGTTTTGTTTGTTTTGTACAGCTTATTACCGCCATAACCCTCTCCAGGAAAAGTAGTTTAGTAGATAAATGGGGAGATAGTTGGGTGGATGTAGAGTTTATGGATAGGAATGTCATGGTTGTATCACTTATAGAAACGGTTCTGCTTTACTTTTACTGTTATCTGTGCTTTTCACTTTAAAATTAGAAACATCATAAATGATTTGATCTTGCTTTCTTTCAGCAGTGCAGAGGTATGTTGTTAAGGCAGTGTACATTGTAGAGCTACTTGCATTAAATGCGTGTTGAAAAATGACAGTTATAAGAGAGTGCAGCTACTTTCTTTTCTAGCTGGGTTGCTTGTCAATAATTCCTGACAGATTGTCTAACATATCAGTTAATTCATAGAAAAAAAAGGATTGTAATAAACACAGACATATGGTATTGTATGTTTGCCTTTAATATTTGCCAGAGCATCAGATTATTCATAAATAGACGTAAGATAAAAGTAAATGGAAAAGTACTTTTCAGAATAAGTATTGAAATCTTGGTTGTAGGCGATGTTTCATGTCATGCATCAATTTAGGAAATTTCTAGCTATTTTGGCCTTACAGTAGTCATCACTCCCAGATGTCAGATATCCTGCTTTTCAAATGTGGAGCAGTGAATCACCATATTAATGAGTTAGTTTAAAGTAATCAGGTAGTTCTTTGAAATGATTTTGGATTGTTTCTCTAAGGCTCATGTGCCATCTGTTTCTGTGTTTAATTATCTGCAGATCACTACAAAATGATCAGATGTTTCAGTAATTATGTGAAAGGTAAAGTTCTGAGTGGATTATGCAGACTGCTCAGCAGAAAAGCATGTTGATGGTGCCGTAACTGTTTAAACAACTTCTGAGTAATATGCTGATCAGTGAAGCAAAACCTGTTTGATAAAGGAACAGATAGCTTGTAGAAGGAGCTGTGGATGAATGCATTTTTGGTTTGCTTAGCCACATATTAATGGGAATTGTCCCACCTGATGAGGGTAGATGTTGGGAAGAATGTTTACTGTGCCACTACAGTACGTAATTAAGTTATGGATAAAGATTTTAGCAGGTGCTTGTTGAACTCTCAACCCAGGCAGGTGATGTGTACAGTTGGGATGGAAATCAGATAGTGTTGCTGTTTGTTTCTCTTGGAAACCACATATGGCTTAGTATTTATGAGTGTGCCTGAACTCCTTACTCCAGCAGAGCCAGGACTGATTGTATGGGCTGTAACTGACACAGGAATGTAAAGAAAATAATTATTTTGGAAATGTACACTATTTCTTGTCTAGAATATTCCTAGTTAAATGAAATGAATCTATTTTTAAGTTTGTATTATTTTATACTTTTATTATTGTATGTTTTTGTGCCTACATGGGCCTTCTTTACCTCACCTTTCATCAGTGATCCCATATCTTAGACCGAATGCATTTACATGCATGTAAGTTGAGTATTGCCCTAAATTACATACAAAAAAAATCCTCGCAACCCTTATCTAGATGTCTGTAAGTTAGAGGGAAGTGTACAAGCCTCCAGTTAAAAATGAGCTCTTTTCCAGTCCCTTGCTGTGACTTGTGCTGCTGCCTCAAATGCTGATGTTTCTTTTCATTTCCAGAGATGAGAGGGAAGGGGTAGTCTGCAGAGTGCAGTCATTACACACTGTTCCTGGTTGAAATGTTCATCTATTGTTTTTAAGTTCATGTCATCCTTCATTAGTTGATTTGACTTAAGGCTTCTTACCATCTTTTAACATAGCCTTCAACTGTCCCTGATTTTGTATCACATTTTTGTTCAGTCCCTCCTAAGATGCTTGACAGACCTCCGTGTTCTGCCTTAAAAATCAGTCAGTAATGTCAGACATTTGGTTTTCATACTTATTGCTCAGAAATTGCATGCCGATGCAAAGATTGTTCTGTTAACATTTAAATGAATTAGAGTAGTAGTTAAAAAATGTTCCTAATTTTGACCATATGTCCCCCATTAGTTGAGGCTTTATTCCTGATTCTTGAGCAAAGAAATTGATAGTCACATTGCCACAGTAGTCAGGAAGTCCTTCTATGTGGCACACCTCATCATAAAAGGGTTCTCATCCAGGAAAAAACAGGTTATTGTTCCCCTCTACTCGTCACTCATTAGACCCATTATAGAGTACAACGCCCCTTTTGGAATGTACCCCACAAGACATCTGCAGCAGCTGGTAAGGCCACAGAAGTACCCCACAAAGAGGATTACTGGCCTCAAACAAATGCCCTACACTGACCGCCCCAAAAAACTCCAGCTTTACTCCGTAGCATGTCGCCTACTCCGAGGTGATCTCTGCCTAACATATAAAGCTATGTCAAACCCAGAGCTGTTGGACATGCACATGCTACACCTAAAGAAATCCCAATCCCTCTGAGCTACACGCTCTAGGAACCTAAACCTTGTCACCACAATAAACAGGACATGCTGGAGGGATAGATTCCTGTCCCAGAGACTTCCTATACTCTGGAGCAAGCTACCCATCTATGTCAAGCAAAGTTCTTCATTAGCACTCTTCAAGAAAAATCTTGATGAGTGGATGGGAAATAGGAAATATAACCCGGGGATCACTTCTGTGTCTCTGCTGAACAGTGGCACAGGAAAATAACTTTCTTGGCTGGCATAAGCTATGGAACCTTGCTAGCTAGGCTTACATAGGTCCTTGGGCCGATAGCCTAGTACTTACCTATGAACCTATGAGAACTATGCATATTTAACTAATTTATATTTTTCTCTATATGCTGTGTTTGCTTGGCCCGTCGTCATGGCTGTTACCGTGTCTGCCTTGCCTTTAAACTATCACCAAACTCAGATAAGTTAAGAAATACTGGACTACTTTTGCCCCACTACCACCACCAGGAAAGTCTCTGTTTAATTCATTTTCAGAGCACTTTAATGCAGATTTGGGATGTTTATTACTTATTGAATTATTTTCTAAGTTTAGAACATTTTTTTTAACTTTGATCATGTGAAAGAAGGGACATCCACTGTGTTCTGATTGTGTCTTTGCTGCTAGCTGGATAGAACTGTGTTCTGATATGCTGTTTGTACTTTATTCTGTTTTTTATTTTCTGCTCTGCTGTGTGTGTGGGTTTGCACGGTTTGATTGGAGCTACACTGTATTGCATATCTGAGATGACAAAACTGCTGGACTGAACTACATTTGATGCCTCTACCACCCCAGAGAAGCGATTCTAGTTCATTTTAGAGCACTTTAAGCTGAATTTCTGACTAGCGTTACTTGCTGAGGTATTTTCTAAGTTCAGAACAGTGTCTGCGCTTTGATTTTGTGAAAGAAGTGGAAATTTATGGTGTTCTGACTGTGTATTCCGTGTTAGCTAGCTAGCATTCAAAGTTCTGATTAGTTTGTGCCGTACTGTGTGTTTTTCTGCTGCTTTGCTCAGTTGTATGTATAGTAACAGAAAGATGGTTCCTTTGGTGTGGGTTGTGTCATTTTTACACATAGTCCCATCACCTCTTTCCTTCTCCAGCAAGATAAAGACTTGTAATTCCTATGTATCTTCACCACATTGCACTATACTCAGCCCTACGGTAAGACCATGCCAGATAGTAGCTAGTGGGTGCCTAGATAAAATCTGCAGTGAAAGACTTGGAAAAACTAGCCTGTTTTTGCCTGCTGCTATGGTACTATAAACTACGCTGTTTGCTGCTGCTGTGTTGCATAGAATGTTTACAGTTAAAAGTGATAGACTCCTAGATCCCTTACAGTTATCTTATTTTGTTCTTGCTAAGTAGGACATGTTAATGTACAACTCCATAAGCTATCTATCATTTTTGCAAAAATAACAAAATACTTGTAACCCATTATCGATCCACGCTGTACCCCTTCTAAACCCCATTGTACCTGTCTATCAGACTTTTGCACACCACAGAACCACTGTCTACCCTCATCTGATTTGTTGCCAACAATACTAGCTCTAGGTACCTTGAAGTATAGCAACTGCCTTTTGATCTCTGACAACCCACATTTGTTACCATACACTGAGTCTGTATGTGAGAGGTGTAAATTGTTAAATTGGAAACAGACCTCTCAAGTCATGAGGTAATGAAAAGTCGCACACACACCCAGCACCATAGCACCAGCACTAAAATAACGTGTACTGAGATACTAAGAGTCCATATCAAAGCCTTTAGAGCCTAGTAGATAACTGTATTAATTATGATCAGAGACAACATTCAGAAGCTCATCACGTATCACGCTAGCGTTTAGTGCTAGAAGATCAAAATGCTGTAGGTTCTAGTCCCACACCAGGTAGATTAATTACTTTTCCTGGTGCTGGAAAATCAAAAGGCTGTGGGTCCTAGTCCCAACCCCAGGTAGCTGGATTCATTTTCCAATACTGACACTGCTTTGAGCATCAGAGGGGTACTGCACTCCTGATTGTGCTGTCCTTCAGATAAGAAGTTAAACTGGGACCTCTCAGCTTCCAGAATTGGTAGTAGCTCAGATGGATGTAAAAGATCCCATGGCATTTCTCAAAAAAGAATAGAGGAAGTTCCTGGTGCCCTGGGCAAATGTATCTTAGCCAGTATGAATACAACCTCTGGTCTCCTCTGAGAATGCCAACAATCCAACAAGGGCACTTGGAAAGACGACCTACAGTCTTTTAAAAGCAGATTTTTAACAAAACAAAAGTCAAACAAATAAAAAGCAGCACAGCACGAATGCTTAACAGTACACTGCTTTTTTGTTTTAATACAGACTTCATCAGATGCATGTATACCATTCCCCATAATCCCTTTATATACTAAACCAATAGTTAAGAACCACCGATTATTCCATTAAACTAATAAGAATTAAATGACAGAGTTTCACCGTTCTCCTACTAAAATCCTAAACATTCTGCTAGCATAAATAAATAGATTAAAAGATGAAAAGTCCATGTATACACAGAATATGTATAAAATGTTCATTTAAGACGCACATAAAAATATTGACAAATCAAACATACTATTAATCAATAAATCAATCAATTCTCCCCTGAGAACAGACCAGTGGCCTAGTGAGAGTAAAATGAAAAATTAAGTGTAAATAAAACACATGGTCACCAAAGTGGCATGCCCAAGCCATTAAGTTATCAGGTCATAGTCATAGTTGACACCACAGTAAAGCACAGTGATGCACAACTTACCAGCGTGAGCAAAGATAGGGTAACAGTTAACTTCCTCTTGGGTGCCTAAATTCATGATGTCCCTTCCCCTACATATGCATACAACAGTTTACCTTTATAACAATGAAACACAGTAGTGCGATTGCTCATATGAGTGAATCGGAACCACGAAAATGAAACTAGTGACAGTTTTAAATGTTCGAAAATCAGCAAATCGAAAAGCAGATGTGCTGATTTTCGAACATAAATGTTGACAAAAAAATTTAAAGAAGTGTAAAGCAGGGAGGCAAGCCCCCATGCACCCCCTATGTGGGAGGCTGCACCCCCACACCCCCCTACTTTAATATTCTAACTCAGAGATCGCACTACTGTGGGGAAAGGGACCATTTCCCGATCCCCACTATAGTGCAATACGCCCCAAAATGCCGAATGTGCAATGAGCGAATGTCATTGTGCATTCACTCATTGCACATTCGATCCTTTTTCCATTCAGTGTTTGCAAACTGCCTTTCAGATAATTGCTGTTCGCCCTTGTGCAATACGCACACATGAAGGTAAACCGCATACAACATGGTTGTTGCTCACGTGGGTTAATGACCTGCATTGTGTCTCCTTTGAAGGCATGAAAAAGGACGTGGTTGTGCTCTGAGTATGTTTCTGATGCTTGCAGGCAACTAGTCTTGAACAGTATGTTGCTTTTACTGCCACAATACAAACAAAAGGTAACGGATTTCAGGAATTGGCTCAGTCACTGTTGTCATTCCTAGAGGATTCAGCATATGTCATCTTGTATGGAGATAGCTGACGGTCCTATCTACCTAATTTGTGAAGGCTGTTTTGTGCCTCTTTCCCCAGGGTTTCTGCATATTGCACCCATAGTGCCTTTTTAGGGAAAGTCAGTCTCCCATATCTTCCACACTAACAGATTCAAATCAAGCTATGCTAATATGGAATGGATCAACACTATAAGCCTGAACAGAAAGATGCCTGTCCTCGAGACCTTCCTTCTTCTTCTTCTTCTTTCGGCTTTTCCCGGTTAGGGGTCGCCACAGTGGATCTCCGTCCGCTCATGATTGGCTGTGGAGTTTTATGGTGTCGAGTTGCCAGCCCGAAGCCCAACCTTCCACAGAAGGCACACACACGCACGCACTCACGCCTAGGGCCAATTTAGTGTGTCCAATCCACCTACAGCATGTCTTTGGGATGTGGGAGGAAACCAGAGCACCCGGAGGAAACCCACGCAACCACAGAGAGGACATGCAGACTCCGCACAGAAGGCACCCTAGCCGAGGATCGAACCGGAGAACCTCTTGCTGTGAGGCAGCAACGCTAACCGCTGCACCACCGTGGCCGCCCTCCTCGAGACCTTCCTAATCCATGAAAATCATAGTTGTCTGTGTAGTCACAGAAACATGTTCCAGTGTGGCGACAGCACTTGCCATTCTATTAATCTCTGTAGTGTGGATGGCCCTGCGTCTGGTTGGGTTGTCAGTTTGCATACATAATCCCATCTCCCTTGCCTACTCCTACAAGTTAGACTTAGAATTCCTACATTTCTTGGTGGTGGTAACAATGATGATGATGATAATAATAATAATAATAATAATAATAATAATAATAATAATACCTATTTGTTAATCAAGTAGGCCAACTGGACACAGTCCTTTTTCAAGTGTGACCCTGGAACAATGTCTGGTTAAAGACCAAATGCAAAGTTTTTTTTTTCAACATTTCTTTTTGTTATAATTATGCCTTCATCTTGTCAGGTGGACTGTCTTATTCTAAAATGTGCAGTTTTTACTTTAGTTATTTCAGTTTACCTATTATTTATTAAGTTTAATAAACTGGAATTCTTGTTAACTGGCAGCTGCTTAGCATACAGTAACTTTCTGAATGTATAGGGGTTGGGTGGGGGGACAGTTTGGAATGAGTTGGCATGTGTTCTGTAGTCTATATCAGATTTTATTGCAAAGTAACAAAAATATATAGTGTTATCAGTAACTCAGATGATAAATCCGTAAACAAACACAACTATATTCAAGTGAAAGGTAACAAAATTAAGATGGAACATAAGATTCTTAGTGAGGTGTATAGTGCTTGGCATACAAACACAACTATATTCAAGTGAAAGGTAACAAAATTAAGATGGAACATAAGATTCTTAGTGAGGTGTACAGTGCTTGGCATATATTGCAATGAAACACATGCAAAACTAATAAATCAGGTTGCCATTTGAAATGTCAGTACCAGCTAGAGTGAGTCTCGAAACATGGAGACTGACTGGCCGAAATATCGGACTTGTATATAGTATGCCCAAGATTCCATTTCTTGGAATATTTCCTTTTCTCCAAAATATGGTAATCTCAGAGTTGATATAAGTTTGTGGGATGTGAGCCGTGTGTTTCTTGCCCCCCCTCCCCACATGGGAGAGTGCAGGGGGTGGTT
The DNA here is from genome assembly GCF_019279795.1 of Protopterus annectens. NCBI lineage: Eukaryota > Metazoa > Chordata > Ceratodontiformes > Protopteridae > Protopterus > Protopterus annectens. Next base: position 320,519,983 of record NC_056729.1, on the reverse strand, counting down.
CTCCTGTGTTTTCCAATCTTTTTTTTTTTTTTTTTTTGGCTTTTCAGCATTCAGCATTTTGAGTGCTGACTTTTCAGTAGGGAGCCAATAAATCCTTGTCTACCAATGGATTATTAAGGAGAAAACTATGAATGTGTAAATCACCTCAATGACAACCCTACTGTACTGTGAGTTTGCATGTTATACCAAAAGGAATTAGTGCTGAAAAGAAAATATTTGGAATAATCTGTGAAGATGAAGATGCAGTAAAGCAATCATTCCATAGTAGACAACTGATGTTCTTTGTGTTTCACTGTTGCGGTCCTTACTTGTGGGATTTCCTGCTGTGGAAGCCCTTGGCTAGCCCTACTACCAGAGTAAAAATCTCTCTCCTGCTAAGGCTGGCGGATGCTCTCCCCTGATGTCAGTATACTTGGGTATAAAATGAGCCAGCTGACAACATTACACCTGTCTTTTCTTGCCGTTGAAGCCTGAAGCGGTGTTTCAGTGCATTGGTTGGTCTGCACCAGAGAGAAGTCTTCTAAAGCTAAGTACCCCATTGGGGAACTCTTTTTCTTGCTTTAACTCATGTTAGATAAGGTTAGCAGTTGTCTTCGCTGTGGTAAACAGATAGGTTCATAGGTTGGTACTAGGCTATCGGCACTAGAGCCTATACAAGCCTAGCCATAACAATTCCCTGGATATTTCTTCCCACAATATTTACTTCCTTGGACCCCTGTCTACTGGGCGACTGATGTGATTTCCGGGGTAAATTTCCTGTCTCCCATCCAATCATCATGGTTCCTTTTGAAGAGGGCCAAGGAGGCGCTCTGCTTGACATCTATGGGCAGTCTATTCCAGAGTATGGGGAGTTTCTGGGTCAGGAGCCTAACCCTCCAGAATGTTTTGTTCATTGTGATGACCAGGTTTAGATCCCTGGAGCGTGTAGCGTGTGGCTCTGAGGGACTGGGATTTCTTTAAATGGAGCATGTCCAACAGCTCAGGGTTTGACATGGCCTTGTATGTTAAGCAGAGATCGCCTCTGAGAAGACGATATGCCACAGAGTATAGCTGGAGTTTTTTTAGATGGTCAGCATAGGGCATCTGCTTTTGGCCTGTGATTCTTTTAGTGAGGTATTTCTACAGCCTTTCCAGCTGTTGCAGATGTCTTGTGAGGTACATGCCAAACGAGGCGTTGTACTCTATAATGGTTCTAATGAGGGATGAGTACAGTGGGACAATTACCTCCTTTTTTCTGGATGAAAAGCCTTTAGTGATGAGGTGTGCCACATAGAAGGATTTCCTGACTGTTGTGGTGATGTGGTTATCAAAGGTGAGACCACTGTCCACCTGTGTCCCTAAGTCTCTCATCACACTTTCGGTGTTTAGTGTACTGCCACCTATGTGGTAATTCATGGGTACATGTTTTTTTCCAAAGGGGATAACTATACATTTCTTGGCATTAAGCTTGAGCCCATGGCTCTGGCACCATGCATCTGTTTCTGTAAGGCCCTTTTGTAGAATAGCCACATAATTTGGGGATTCAATAATGGCTCCCAGTTTGCAGTCATCTGCGAACTTTGTTAGACAAAGTCCCTTAATGTTGGCTTGTACTTCAGAGAAGTAGATGCCAAACAAGAGCGTCCCCAGGACTGAACCCTGAGGTACTCCACTTGTCACTTGTTTGGAGCTGGATTTGGAGTTGGCTACTTTTACAGTCTGGGTTCTGTCAGTAAGCCAGTTGGCAACCCATCGAGTGACGTAGGGATTTATGCCCAGCTTAGTAAGTTTATCTATGATTCCAGAGTGGGGGATGGTGTTGAAGGCCTTGGCAAGGACCAGATAGGCTGTGTGGACCGCCTTTCCCTCGTCCACAACTCTGGAGACTGATTCGAAGAAATCATTCAGGTTCAGGAGACAAGAGCGGCCCTTCATAAATGCAAACTGGGTGGGGTCCAGTGTATGAAGGTTGCCAATGTCTTTGTTTATAAGTTCCATGATAATGTGGTCCATGCCCTTGCAGATCAGGCTCATCAGACTGATGGGACGGTAGTTCCTGGGATCCAAGGTGGATCCCCCTTGTGGAGTGGGATAACTGTAGCTGTGCGCCACTCAGTGGGCATGAAGCCTGAGGTGAGGCTATGATTAAAAATGACACTCAAGTGAGGTGCCAGTTCATTTTGTAGTTCATGTAGTACACAGCTCGGGATGTCATCTGGTCCCATGGATGCTGTATTCTTAGCTTTGGAGAGTGTGGTTTCTACCTGTGTGGCCGTGATTACCGGAATTTGGCAATCTTTTGGTATTAAGATGGGTCCTTTAGGGGGTGAGAGGGGGGGTGAAGTTGGAACTAAATCGATCTGCCAGGATATTGGCAATATCCTTGGGATCTGTATATTTAATGCCATTCTGTTGTAGCTCAGAGCAGATCTGAGCATTGCCATTTAGACTCTTTGACATAACTGTAGAATGCCTTGTGGTTGTCTTTGGAATCTTTGGCAATTTTATTTTCATAACTAGCTTTGGAGGATTTTATGAGGTATCTCAGCTTCTTACTGAGGCAGGTAAGGGAGTTTTTTGCATCCTGGGATTTTCCTCTTTTCTGCAGCAGTTTCTTCCTTCTGTTGTATAGTTTGTTTATGGCAGGGCGCCAGATTGACTTCCTTTTGTTGGAGGAGAGCATCTTGGTTCTGTTTGGGATGGCACGATTCATGCACGAGTGGATGTTCTCGTACAGTGCCTTAGTGTAGGATTCAGCAGTCGAACTTTCAGCTCCTGTCTGCATGGGTGTCATGAAATTTGTCACTTCTGACTTGAGTAGCATGAAGTTGGCTTTGGAGAAGTTTTTTACGGAGGTTTCCTTACTGTGGGGTGGGGATGGGATGTAGATGTCAAGGGTGATTAGATTATGGTCAGATTTGACCAATGAGGGAGTGACCACTGGTGTGGAGCATCTATCTCCCATGTTGGTAATGACCAGATCTAGGATATTGGAGCCCCTGGTAGGACAATGGATTAGTTGATCCAGGGCGTTGGAATTTATGAATTCCAAGAACTGTTGGGAAAAGGTGTTGGTACCCGAGTAGTTTTCCCAGTTAATGGCAGGGTAGTTGAAATCACCCAATATTAGGGTGTTTGGTTGTATCTTAATATTTTCCAGTATGTTTAGAATCCCACACTAAGACTTTCATACATTGTGTGTCACCTGTCTAGACCCTGATCACAACATCACTAGTTGTCGTTTTTGCACCTATTTCACTTCTAGGACTATCAGGCATAGGGCCAAAATCTTAGCTGGGCATCTTAGTCTACCATCTTCTTTGCATCGTTTGATGGCGTCTGCAGTTCATCCCAGAGATGAGCATCCTAAATGTAGGAAGGACAAGGAAAAAAGACCCAAGCTTATGGTCTCTGACCACAACTGGTCACCATCTGCCACTCTCCAAGGCTTGTTATCACTGAGGAAAGTAAGGGAATTTTGCAGCCTCCTTCAGCGATCATGGTGGTGGTGCAGGCCTCTGTAGCGACCCATATGGACTCCGGCATGCTATCATGTCCCTCACCTTCTGCACAGGCCTTGACTTTCAGTTTATCGGTTGGTTCCTGAGTCACTGAGCAGAATTCTGCTTCCAACGAGCGATCTTGCACCAGGGTGGTTCCTTCGAGGTGTCAGCCTGCATTGGGTCTGCCTTACAAAGAGACTGGTGTCAGGATTGTGGATGTACCTTGGCACAAGGACAAAGCTACTTCTAAGAAGGGTTCTACCTCAGTTCCTATGCTTAGGCTTACCAGATCTCACACACTAGGTTAGCTGAAGACCTTATCTTCTTAGTCAGAGCTAAACCCCCCCCCCCTTGCAGTCTTCCCCAGGGAAAAAGAAGAGGGATCTTATCCCTGAATTTTTCTTTGAACCTCCTAATTCAGATCAGGATTCTGACCAGGAGTCGTCTGCCTTTGATGAGCAACCCTTTTTTACTTCTTTTGAAGATTCAGATTCTAAGGAGAATCTGCCATCAGCTTCACCTCCTGAAGGCATCACTTTTGGGGAAACACTATGCCATGATGCCAACCTTTCCAGTGGGAGGCACAGGAATACCCACAGTCTAAAAAGAGGGTTAGGGAGTTCCATGATGTCCTGGAACACAAACCTTTGGCTATTTCCCCTGTATTGGTGGTGGAAGGGATGTTTTTATGGATTCTTCCCTATATCCAGAGTTTATTCCTCCAGCCCCTCGGAAGTTGATGACGAAAACGTTTGTTTCTGTAAGCGTTATTCTGTTTCATGTGCTGGAGTTTTAATAAGAATTAAATCTACTACTTTTATTTGGGACCAGATTCATTTGTGCCTGGAACTGGTGATTGTTTTTTGATTACAAGTCTATCTTTTCCACCTTTTGCTCTTACTTTGAGGTTTTATAGGGTGTTGGACTCACATAAATACCTCTTCAAAAAAAATCTGCTGACTCAGAGGTTGGGAGCAAAACCAAATTCTATTACCCACTCAGCATGGTTTCAGACCAGGACACAGCATCACTACTGCCCTCCGTTCCTTCCTTGATACAATTAACTGGGCACGGGATTCTGGCAAAATAATCGCTTCTCTTTTCCTCGACATCTCCAAAACTTTCAATACCATTTCCCACACCATCCTCCTCTCTAAACTATCCACCCTCCTTATTTCCCCACCTACCCTACAATGGTTCATTAGCTATCTCTCCAGTCGGCAGCAATCCACCAAATGGCAACAGTCTTACTCTCCGTTCCTCAGTACTTGCACAGGGGTACTCCAAGGCTCCATACTTGGTCTTCTCTTATTTAGCATCTTTATTAACAACTTTTACTCCACTCTCCCATAATGCTTAGTATTCCAGTATGCTGACAAGTCTACAATAGTATACACTGCAAATTCCAGCTCTGAACTCCAGCAAAGCACCCAGAATGCCCTCACCTCTACTGAATCTTGGATGCTTAACAATCATCTTGCCCTAAATCCTAAAAAAAAAAATAAACTAGTACTTTTTACCCCTAAGAAAACCACTCACCTAGATAAAAAAAAAAACTCTTCACTATACAAGCCCAAGACAGTACCACTATAGAAGTTGTCCAACACACTAAACTACTAGGCATTATTATAGATGAAAACCTTAACTCTGACCTACACATAAACAGTAACATCAAAAAAACACACCAATAGCTCAGTATGCTCTACAGGCACCAACACTTTCTTAGCCTCTCTACTAGACAAACCCTTGCAACCACCATTTTATTACCCTCTCTCCTTTATGGTGCCCCTCCCCTCACTAATATCCAAAATTCTACAAAATCCAAACTTGATATGTGTTGCAACAGAATAGCCAAATTCTCATCCCACCACTGTAACTCACTGAAACAATTAGGCTGACTGGAACTCCCCCACCATCTCTCATTCACCCAGCTAACTAGAGCACAAAAAATAATCTACAGACACACAGACTGTCCTGTTCTCTCGACTCTACTTGCCAAATACCAATCCAGTAGGCAACTAAGATCTGAAAATCATCTACTTCTAAAAGTAGAAAAGCCCACCTTACCTGCTGGTCAACTCCTCTACTCCTTCACCGTCGCCAGACTATGGAACTCACTTTCACCTTCAGTAAAAACACAGGCAGCACCACCACCTTCAGACAAATGCTGAAAAATCATCTCACCTCTTCCTGACTATGTACCTGCTCTATAACCAAACCTGTTCATTCTCCTTACATGATAACTGAACTCCTGTGCTTTTTGCCACTACTGATTAATGATATTTTCTCCATATTTATTATTTTTCATCACTTGTTGATACTGATACAACAATGCTGATTCATGTAGCTGTATTTATACTTCTCTGATTGAATTCATCTGGTTTCCAGCTAAATTCCTGCTTTTATGTATATATTCTGTATATATTACTGTAATCAAGTAGAGATCTTCATAACATCACAGCCGCAGTGTAATGAGTAAATGTCAAAGAAACAGCAAAGGTTCCAGGGCGGCACAGTGGTGCAGTAGTTAACATTGTCACCTCACAGCAAGAGGTTCTCCGGTTTGATTCTCGGCTGGGGTGCCTTCTGTGTGGAGTTTGCATGTTCTCCCTGTGTTCGTGTGGGTTTCCTCCGGGTACTCTGGTTTCCTCCCACATTCCAAAGACATGCATCTGGAGCATTTCTCCCCGGGCCTCCGCTGAAAACAGGCTCTGTGGAACCTAGTCGGACATTCCCGGTCAACAAATGTTAAATAAATAAAAATAAATAAAAATAAAAAATAAAAATCAAACCAGCTAGATTCCCACTTTTATGTGAATATTCTGTATGCATTACTGTAATCACTATGTGTAACACTGTTTCTGCTTCTGTACCAATTAATGTTTACTTTTTTTTCTGTATCTGTGTTCTTGTTGCAGCTTTTCTCCCTGGGCCTCCACTGAAAATGGGCTCTTTTAGGCCCAGTGGACTTTCCTGATAAACAAACGCAATAAAATAAATAAATAAAATAAGAGACAGCTCTTTAAAGAACCCTTTACTTGCTGACAAAGAAAGCAGGGCACTTGATAGGTTTCGTAAAAAAAAGTCTACACTTGAGCTACCCTAACCAAGAGGGCCCTTAACTGCCAGTTTTATATGATAAAATACCAACAAAGTATTTTAGATAAAATGAAGTAAAAGATATCCTCCCTGGAAGACAAGAACATTTTCAAAGATTTTTTTTTTTTACCTTTGCCATTCCACCTCCTAGGTGGCTAGACACTCATTACACTGCTGCAATCAAACCTCACTTTCGACACAGGAACCAACTGTGAAAACATTATGGTCTGATGAAGCGGAGCTTTGGTCCGTGAAAGCGCTTACTCTGTGTATTTTTTGTACCCACTAAATATTTTGAACTATGTCGTGCTTGGAACCTTTGCTGTTTCTTTGACATTTACTCATTACACTGCGGCTGTGATGTTATGAAGATCTCTAGCCAAGCTGCTGTATCTGGTTCTGTCATTAGAAGACATGTTTAGCTTGGGGAACAGACCCTAACAGACCATGTCAAATCCAAACTTCTAAATGCACCCCTAGATAAGAACTTCCTTTTTGGCCCAAAGGCTGTGGCTGTGCTAAAAAAGATGGAAGATAAAGCCACATCTATGCAAAGTGTCAAGACCTTCCTATAAGTTCCACCTGATAGGTTTAGTAGATATGTTCCCACTAAACACTGGTCCTTTCCCACTCAATCATAAAGTGGCCAGAGAAATCCCTGAAGGGAAAGGCCTCAAAGGTAGCATTAATCACAACGGCCCAAGCAGTGGTTTTCGGGAACCCCCAGGCAGAGGTGTTCTAGGCCACAGGGCCTTGACAGAAAACAACAATGACTCTTCCTTTTCCGTACCTGCCCCCCACCCTCTCCAGAAAAGATGGGAAGAAGACTAGAAGGAAGGCTGTCCCTGCTCAAAGAAAACTGATTCCTCATTACTTCAGACAAGTGGGTTCTGAAAGTTATCTCAGACAGTTACACGCTGAGTTTCAAAGAGCCATTAAGATACTGAGGTTACCTAGATGTTCCACAAAATCAAAGAGCAGCGGCCCTTTCTCAGATTCACAACCTATGCTCACAGGGCTCAGTGGAACCAGTACCAGAACATCAAATATTCCAGGCTATCCTAGTTCCCAGAAAGGAAGGCACTTGACATCCTGTTCTAGACCTGTCCACCCTCAATCAGTCCCTCCTGGTACCAAAATTCAGAATGTTGACTCTTCAAAAACGTCCTCCCATGATAGCCCCTCAGGCCTTAATGGTCACGTTAGACCTAAAAGATGCTTACTTGCACATTCCTATAGAGGAATCTTGCAAAGGTTTTCTTCGTTTTAGAGTAGGTACCCGTCACTTTCTATGCTCTGCACTGCCCTTTGGCTTGTCTACTGCTCCTAGTGTCTTCACAAAGTGTTTAGCTCCTGTGATCACCTTCTGCAGTGTAAGAGGGATCCAGATTTACCCCTGTCCTGATGACTTCCTCATTTAAGCCATGAGTCGATCAAAGCTCCTCAAGGATCAGGCCTTCACTCAGAATCTCCTCTCTTCCTTGGGGTTCAGCATAAATCTTTGTAAGTCCAACACAGACCCATCTATCAGGATAGTTTGGTGGGGGCTTTTCTGGATTCCTCCCTTCAGAAGGCCTTCCTCTCTCCAAAAAAGGTCTCCTCCTTGACTCAATGCTTCCAAATCATTATGCAGAGACAATACCTCTCAGCCAGGGAATTCCTCAGAGCATTAAGTTACACGGCATCTTGTATCCTCACTATCCTTCTGGCCAGGCTACAAATGAGGAAGCTCCAGTGGTATCTCAATAATCTGTGGTGCCAGCACTCACAATCCCTGGAGACAGAAATTCAACTGATCCCTTGCCTCAAGGAGGAATTTGCATGGTGGACACGGGCATGTGGCCAGAACCTGCGTCTCCCCTTCAGGTACATCCCTCAAGGCCAAAATATAACCACAGATGCTTCAGAGACAGCATGGGGGGCTGATTTCTAACACCTTCAGTCCTGGGGCAGATGGGGCGATCAGTTCAGATGTAAGCATATAAATTGGAAAGAACTGATGGCAGTGCAAAAGGGCCTAGCAGCTTTTAAAGATCAGTGGAAACCAGGGGTCCTGCTTGTCAAAACAGACCATACCTCAGTCATGTGGTACATAAACAAACAAGGGGGCACCCACTTTGTTGACTAGTGATGTAGGTCTGGGAGACGGCTCACTCTCTGGGGTTGCACCTCATGACCCAGTACCTCCCAGGGACTCAAAACTCTCTAGCAGATCATCTCAGCAGGAACTTATGGATCCCCACAAGTAGGATCTGCATCGGGAAACATTTCTCAGTATAGTCCAGAAATGTGGCTCTCCACAGATAGACCTCTTTGCCATCAAAGAAAATGCTCAACTTAAAAGATTGTGTTCCAGGAGCAAACTACCCACAGCCTGGAGGACAGATGCTTTTCTCCTTCCTTTGGAGCCACCTGTTTCCTGCCTTTTCTTCCATGGGTCCTCCTGAAAATCAAGGAAAAGGGCCCAAGGTCATTCTGATAGCCCAGACTGACCCAGGCAGGACTGGTATCCTCTGCTACTAAGTTTAACTAATGAAAATTTGTGGCAGTTACCTCAGAGGGTGGACTGTCTGACTCAGGACAAGGGGAGGTTTGTGCATCCCAACCTACAGACTTTCAAACTCTGAGCCTGCATAATTCTCCAAAATACTCCTTTGAGCATACAGCAGACAAGTTCAAAACATTCACAAAGAGGCTAGAAGACCTAGTACTAGGAAATCATACTTAGCCAAGTGGAAAAGATTCTCCATTTGGTGCCAGCAGCAAGACCTCAATCCTAAGTCATCCAGTATCTATGCCATTTTTAGACTACCTGGCTACCGTGGTTGACAGAGGGCTGTCCTTTTCCTCCATCAAAATTCATGCATCTGTAATTTCAGCCCACATCCCTACTCTACCTCCTATCTTTATCCACCCCCTGATGAAGCAGTTCCTTTTGGGAGTGGTTCACATCAGACCTCCCAGGAGACAACCCAGACCTCCACGGGACCTCAGTTTTGTTCTAGAAAAATTGATGCTTCCCAGCTTTGAACCAGCAGCTTCTGCTAAATTAAAATTCTTAGCCAGTAAAAGGGCAGTCTTCCAAGTTATCACCTCAGCTAGGAGGGTCTCTGAGCTGCAAGGTCTCATGACAGTATAGCCATTTCTCAGACAGAGTATCACTCAGGACGAATCCATTCTTTATGGCCAAGGTGATCATGGACACATCCTTGAATCAAGTTATACACTTGCCCTCCTTCTTCCCCAAGCCTCAGGACGGGAGAAAGAACCCTTCACTCCTTGGATGTGCACAGACAGCTTCGCTACTATCTTGACAGAACTAAATCTTTCAGAAAATCAGACCAACTCTGTGTCCTTGGCCATTGGCTCTGAAGGAAAACCATTCTCCAAACAGACTATCTCCAAGTAGCTCTCTCTCTGTATTTCCTTTTGTTGCAACCATCATGGTAAAAAGCGTCCCAAAACTATAAGGACTTACTGTACTAGGGCCACTGCTACCTGTGCTGCCTTCATGAAAGGTGTACTTACCAAAGACATTTTGGAAGCTGATACCTGGTCATCTGTGCATACCTTTACCAAACACTATCACTTATCAGCCTTCTCTAAGTCTAGAGCAGGATTTACCACTGCCATCTTGCAGGGCATCCTCTCTTCTCCATAATCTACCTTCCACCCTCATCTCAGCTTTGGGAATCATCCAAAGTAAGTCAGGACTGCAACAACGAAACATGAAGAACATAGTACAGTTGTGTACAGTTACCATAAATGTAGATGTTTGAGTCTGTATTCACTGTTGCAGTCTTCTTTCCCTCTCTCCTTTCCCCTTTATGCCTTCAGTAGCAGTCTGCTTCTGTCTTTTTTTACAAACCATAAGACCTCCTGGGTGTTTACCCTGCAAGGCCCTTTTTCTAGCTTTGACCCATGCTTATGGTTTTCATCCTGGGGGGCTCCTACCTTCTAAGGGGCGAGAAAAAAACTGATGTGATGGTGTCGGCTGGCTCTCTTTATACCCAAGCGTTCTGACATCCGGGAGGGCATCCACCAGCCCTAGGAGGAGGGAGATTTTAATTCTGGCAGTTGAGCTGGCCAAGGGCTTCCACAGCAGGAAATCCCACGAGTCAGGACTGCAACAGTGAATACACTCAAACATTTACATTTATGGTAAGTGTATACGACTGTACTTTTTCTGCAGTGTGATAGCTGTTTACTACAGTGTGACATCTGTGTTGTTACACTTTATGCCAAGTACAGTACACTTCACTAGGAATTTATTTGTAGTGCATGGAGTGCTACGAGTATCTTCCGAAATCAGGAAAAATATAAACATGTCAAGCGCTTCCATAATGCAAGACCCAAACTTCATAGCACTTAGGGGTGCTTAACAAAAGCTTTTTAATGACAGTTAAGTGCTGTTAGAATATGTTAGTGGACCAGCATATCGTTTCTATAATTGTTTTACCTCAACCATTTTATCTGACTGCAAAAGAAATGGTCTTTTTGACTTTGGATTTGCCAAAGTACATTACTCTGCTTTTCTTAGCACTGAATTGTAGGCCTGATATGGTAGCTCAGTTAATACCTCTCAACCTCTTAGAGCAAGAAATCTGGACAAAGCCATAAATAAAAGTGGTACAAAGGCCCAAAATAGGATATTGTTCTTATAAACTTAGAAAGCTGATAAAAATAACATGTTTTGCATTAGCATGCATTTTCTGAAGGGTATAAAGTCTGAAACTCAAATGTGTGTCATTATTTTCTAACTACAGCCTTTAATGATTTGCTAGAAAAATGTGATTTTATGAAAAATAGACCAAAAATACGGGACAAAAATCTGGACATTCTGTGAAAATCTGCACACTTGAGAGGTCATTCAGACAGTTATTCACCTTTTCAAAATCCCCATAACTTTTAGTTGTGAAATCAGTTTTACAGTCATCAGTGTGCTTCCTTATCCAAAAGTTAGTATTTCTTGGGACAGAGGCAAAAATTAGATTAAATAATATTGAGCTGAGAGTTGATCCCTGTGGAACATGTACAGTCACTGGTAAATAGTCTGAATTATTTTGCCCCATAGTACAACTGATTATTGTCTTCCTGTTAGCCAAGACTATTTTGTTTGGCTCGGCGTGAATATTTCATCCAATTTTATGGAGGTTGAATCTTCTTGGGTGTTACATGTGGTGAAATAAGCTTTTGAGAGTGATGCACCATTTCCATCTGGTAACTTTTACTCGGCTGGAATTCTCCCCAACTGATGATCTCTCCATTTCTAAAAGCAGACAGTGCAGCTGCAGATGTTTTTTTTACCCATTCTGCAAAAATGTACCTTTGGCCTTGTTTAACAATCAAAAGGTTGATGCTCAATTTATTGAAGATTTCATTTTAAAGGTGGTGAAAAAATGTTAACGGATTCAATTCATTTATAGAGTGGCTTAATAGCATTTCCCAGAAATTGCTGTCTGCATAGCTTGTAGCCTGAGACTAGGTGGATATTAGAAACTACCCTAAACTTGCATGACCATGTTTATTGCTCTAAAATGTATAGCTGCTTCTTTGCAGAGATACCACATTTTAGTCCATTTGTGAGAGTGCCTTATAATATTGCAGTCGTGCTATACCTAAAGTGAAACATGCATGATGACGTTATTTAAAAAAAAACTGATATTTATTGCCAAATGTTTTAAAATCTAGCAAAATGCATACTTATCTTCTGTAACAATTAAAGTTAATTATACAGCAGAAGTTCAATAGTTTCTGACAAACAAAGCAGACGTTTTGGCAGGAGATGGACACCAGAAAGGCTAAAAAAGTAGGGCTGTCCCGTTTAAAACTGAAATTCTTCTGTAGTAGGTTATTTTCAAGGTACTGGCAGATCTGCAGTCAGAGCTTCTTGTGCGTGTGTTAGACTGAGAACAGTGGGAGAAGGAATTCATTAAGGGTAACATTTTGCAGTATACCAGCCCTTAGCTGTTTTAAGTCTTTCTCTTCTGGATCTATACAGACAAGGGTTTTGTCACAGTTGCCAAAGGGCATGTTGAAGTGACATAAGCTGATAGGCTAATTGTTAATGACAACACAGTTTTCTTGAACTCTCTGTTGAGGTTATGGATGCTATTGTCTTAAGTAATAAACGTTAAAGGTGAAAATGCATGTATTTCTGGAACTTCTTAGAGAAAATAAAATTGGTCACAGTGAATCTAATGATTCTGAACTGTGAACTAGGCAAGCCATTCTGGCGTTTAACGAACTGTTTTACAACAAGTAAAAAATTAAATAATGCATTTTAAATGTAAACATTAAACAGTTTTTATCACTGTGAATGTCTTACTTGTGAAATTACTTATTCTTCTGTACTGTACTTTTTTATTGTTGACTTTAGGTAGGATTAATTAACATTTCTTTATATGCATTCATTTTTATTAAATTTAATAATTAATAATTCGTAATTAATGTTTCTTTATATGCATCCTAGTTTCCCCACAGACATTATCATAGTCATACCTGCATAAATTATTTTCATAGTTGACCTGGTGGTGGCTTCTGCTGTGATGTCGATCCTGTCATCCCCTTTGTGTCATGCCCCCCCCCCCGTGTTGTCCACTAATGCTTGTGCTTAGGATGCATCGTCATCTTATATAGCAGTGCTTGTTATTTAAAATCTTTCCTGTAACATTTTAGGCAATACTTATTGAACAAGTGCATCCCCAACTCCCATACTGCGGAAAGGAATACTCACTAACAAGGTGCGTCCCCACTTCCCATACTATGGAAAGGAACATTCATTGACAATTTGCATCCCTACCCCGCATACAGTGGAAAGGAGTGCTCTTTGTTCAAGGGCACCCTATCTCATCTTCCATTCTTAAAACAGTGCTTATTATACAGGTGAGGGCCCTCAACTGCCTCATCATCATTGATTGCTGTTGTACAAGGGAACCTCTCCACTTTTGCACCACTTATAACTTAGCTGTTGCTCATTGTCCAGGCTTCCCACTTTCTGTAATATTTAAATGCTAATTTCCATGAAATCCCTACTTTTCTGACTTCCTACAACATTGTCGGTGCAGTCATGAGGAACTTTCATCTCCTGACATTGCAGGTGCTTATTATGCAGTATAACCTCACCTCCCACTTCCTATGTAGACCCAACATTGCCATGCTAATGTTCTGTTCTACTCCACACCTACACATGGTGTTCAGAGGAATTGTTGATTCTGCTTCATTTGCAGCTCACTTTCCTGCTGTATGCATGCTATCAGGTCACCATGTTGCTGTACAACCTGCATAACCCAGAAGCATATAGAGTGTATTGGGATACCTTGCAGCAGGAAATGCAAGGCCAGGCTTTGAGGAAGTGACTGGAAACGTGGCAGCCGACTTTCTAACATTTTCAACCCATGATGAATGTATGTTAAGAGACAAAAAAGAGAGGCCACTGATCTGTTGCAACTGATGGGCCTGCCTTTCCACTTTAGTATTACAGTAAGCAGCTGGTTCCAGGCTGTGCAGTCCCTCAAACTACTCGGAGGTATGTGTGGAAATAATATAATGGAGTGGTAATTTGCATTCCACAATCTTCTTCTTTTTCTTTCAGCTTTTCCCGGTTAGGGGTCGCCACAGCGGATCATCTGTCCGCTCATGATTAGCAGTGAAGTTTTACGGTGTCGAGTTGCCAGCCCGACACTCAACCTTCCACAGAAGGCACACACATGCACACACTCACAACTAGGGTCAATTTAGAGTGTCCAATCCACCTACTGCATGTCTTTGGGATGTGGGAGGAAACCAGAGCACCCGGAGAAAACCCACGCGACCACAGGGAGGACATGCAGACTCCGTACAGAAGGCACCTCAGCCGAGAATTGAACCGGAGAACCTCTTGCTGTGAGGCAGCAATGCTAACCGCTGCACCACCGTGGCCGCCCAATTTGCATTCCACTATGCTGTACTTTTATTTTTTCATGCAAATTGAGAATATGTAATTTGCTCATATTTAGGTTGAGGTGGAGTGTGTTGTCTCCTGAATTAATTATTTTGAGCCAGTTTCCTGCAGAGTGTGAATGTGCAGGGCAAAGGTCTTTGAGGTATACCAGATGAAGAAGTGAATTTCCCATCTCTGTGTCCTACGTTGCATACCCTTTGCTTGGCTTTGATTTACATTTTAGCAGCTGATGGAAATAACAGCTATAGAATATAGGTAAATTGTACAGTTAGAAAATAAAAAAGTCTCCATTTTGTGCTCAGTACTATTTAAAAAACTTTGTCATGTAACTCAAATCATCACTTTTGTCCTTCCATCCAGACTGCTACAGATGTTATACTAATATGTACTGTAAAGTACTAACAGTGGGATATTTATGAATTGTCTTGCCACAGTATTCATTTGTAATGCAAACGGGTTTATCGTCCTCAAGGAATTTTACCATGAACTCTGGAGAATAAAAAATACCTGTAATTAAAGTTTAAGAATTAGTGAACTGGCACAGTTTCGACGTTTAGCCAAAGTGAAAATGGCAATTGTAATTTTTTTAAACTTTAAAAAAAAATCTTTTCTCAAATGTGTCAACTTCAGTTGTAAGTGACAAATAAATTAATTTTTAGTCCATTTTTTAATAAACGGAAAAAAAAAATAAAGTAAAAAGTTGGAGACCATTGTGGACGCATCTTGCTGTGAAATTTTATTTTGATCATGAAAGGATGCTTAGAGGTCTTTGCTAAATTAGATATGCAAGATGTGGACATGACCGAGCATACTTTTCTAAAGAGTGATACAATATTTTATATCAAGCAATCATTGAGTTAGCATAACTTTATTATACAAGATGCTAAAAGTCATCTGTGGGGTTTAAAAAGAACCATCACCTCTTTTGAAAATAAATTGTTGGCTAAATTGATGGCTTTAGAATCAGCAGTAATTATGAATAATTCTGTGTGCAGTCAAAGACTGAAAAGCAAGATCACCAATTAAGCCAAGTAAAGCAGTGCAAATTTAATAGGAAGAAACAAGACTGTAAATGAAACAGTGTATCTGAGTGACGTGAACAATGTAAACATTCTGTCCTTTAGTATTCGAGAGATGTATGCACATATATACACTGGAAATGGTTACATCATATCTGGCTTCTGTTTATGAATTTTATAGTGAAACTGAAATTTTAATGTGTATAAGCTGGAAATTGCAGTTTGATTTTTTTGATATAGTTGGGATGGTAAGAGTGCAAAGCAGATACCATGAGGAGGAAATAATGTACTCCAAGTGAGACTGGTCCAGAAGTACATTTTAGACAGTATAATAAATTTTAGAGCTGTGAGTAAAGAGTTAATTGTTTTTTCTGTTACATAAATGCTTGACATTTTTCTTTGTATGCAAGAAAATAGGTTTCATATCACCTTGACCTGCATAGTTTGAAATGAAATTTGCAGTTATTTTTTTTTTACTTTTAACATTACAAAAATTAGTATAATTACATGAAGACTAGCTGGAAAAGGGTATTTTGTGCTGCCATAGAATAACTGACTGTGCAGCTTTGAAGATTTGTGCACATAATATTTTAGTGATAAAAATGGTGAAGTCCTTGTAATAATAATTTGCTCAGAGTTGAAAGGTTAGCTATCACAGCATTAGTGGTTTTGTATGACTATGGCATGTGTACATATTTAAATAATATGAAAAGATATGAGATTCTGAATAATGATTTCACAGGTCTGCATGTAAGGCAGCATGAAATGTAAAGAGTAAAGTTAAAGATGCTGCTTGCATTTTACAAACATTATGAGGTATGTTGGTGAACAAAGATTTTTATTCTGCCACTGTAGACAGTGTCTCAGTTTAAGCTAGTATCCCTAATGACCATGAATTAGATGCCTTATACCCTTTTCTTTGTAGAGAGTCAGCATTTTATAACAAATTTGTTGAGTTTTCAGTGCAGCTTGCATATTTTGTGGTAGAATTTAACATCTTTAAATGCGATGTTGGTGTTTGTAGGCAGAAATAAAATACAGTAATGGACATTTCCATAGCACCTATCTATGCTTACATATATGTAGCTGAGTGGAAGTGAGAATTTGTAGTAGCTTTTGCAATAGATCTGATAAGGAGAGGTCCATATTTGGTAATCTTTAAGACGTAGGCAGCAATTATTATAATTATAACTCAGAAGACAAAACTTTTCCTGGCTGACTGATATTTTCCCTTTCCTATAATGTACCTCACATACACTCTAATGTTTCCTTCCTAAACTCAAGATCGGTACAAAGAAATGGCCAAATACATTGTTAGTGCGTTGTAGTATGTGTCTGAGTATGTGCAGGGTATTTTTATTTTCTTATTCCCTCTTTCTTACAGTCACATGCCCTTCACAAACTTTTTTTTTCCATTTTTTAGAAAGGTCTCGTCTTGCAGCTTGAAAAAAGGATAAAACTAAGTTCACTTCGGTTAGCAATGCCTACTCTCACCATTATCATATCTGCCAATAGTTATGTCATTTTGTTTGCTGAAGGGCATTTTAAATCACTACCAGAAGAAAAGACATGGGACGTTCTTTCAAAGTTTTCGGCTTTCCCATGCCCTTTCAATACTTTGAATACAGTACCAGTCTCATTAGACCTCAGGCTTTGCTTCTGTTTCTTTTCCTCCTTTCTCTTCAAAACCCATTTCCAGTGAGAAAATGTTTTAAAAAATATGTATTTTTTTCATAAGAACCAGAATCCTCGTTCTTAGACAGTGCCATCACAAACTATATCCTATGTATAGGACTCTGCTTCTTCTTCACTGAGTTAATGTTTGCTCAAACTAGGTATTAAAGCTGCTGGGCAGGTGTCACAGGGCTGTAACAAAAATCATCTCCATGTTAGCTTATCGCCATCTACTTCTCTAGCCTATATTCTGCATGCTTATTCAGAGTCTGTGATTGTTACATCAGTGAGATAGTTTCTGTCAGTCACAGTCATAGTTTACAGTAAACTGGATGAGGTCATTCCTTCTCTAGATACTCTGTATTCCAAGATCTCTGCTAGAAAAAAACTAGAACCTCAGGCCTTTTCTAGATTTTTAGAGACCTAAATGCATTAATTGGAAAATAAACATTTTGTAGTTGAGGTGCAGTCTACCTTTCCATCTTTGACCAAAAGAGAATGAATATGCTGTTTGGACCCCCATGACTCCTATAAAGATAGTTGTGGAGGCAAGCGGTTTTCTATGCTTTTAGGTCAGAACCAGTCATTATTGATTCAGGACTTTTTCATGTTGCCTCACTTTAGCCTCAAAAAAATTAATTAAATAAATAAATAAAAGGTTCACCAAGTGCATGGCAGTAGCTGCAGCCCATCGCTGCCTAAAGGTTTTCCCTTATTTTGATGAACAGCTTTTAACTGCATCATCAAAGGAGAGATTCTCTTCTCAAACTTTTCTCTTCCCTTGCTGGAACAGTAAACGTCAAGAAATCACAGTTTCTTCCAGTCTAAATTCTGAAATACACAGGCTGTTCATTAGGCATAACAGTTTGTTAAGCATTGTTAAATGCAGGAAAGAATCTTGTCACAGCAGAAATCACTTTACAGCAATGATGTGTGTCAAGGCTTTTGGCCTTATGGCCACCTCAGCATTCATGATACCTCATGTAAGGTTCCACATAAAGATCCTCTGTTTGTCTTTTGGTTCAGTCATCACAGCATTCACACTCCCTTTCACATCCAGTTTTGATATCAAAAGCCAGGTGGTCTCACCTAACCTGGTGGTTAGATCCAGCAAGTCTTTGCTCATGGAATTCCAGCTGCAGACTCCTCAGATTACAGTTACATGGATGCGTCTGCTGTGGGGTGGGGGCTAAGTCTTTTCCATATGTGGAGTCATAGAAATGAGGGCAGTTCTTTTATAGTATGTGGTTTTAGAACTCTCTACTAAAGGGAGTCTTCCCCATTCAGTAATTAAAAAGAAGCTTTTTTTGTTTACAGGAACAAACAAGAGTATCTTATCAACTGTACCTAAAGGGCAAAAGAGTGTGTGTCACCGGCCATCATTTCTTATCATTGCCTAACCATTGCTCTAGATGAACTCAACATCTGTCTTCTAATGCTTCGTGAGTGCTTGCTCAGCAGGTCTGTCGTGGACAAAGTCTTTCACTCTGGGATACCCCCATTGTGTGACCTAACCACCTCTATATCCGACATCAAATGTCCCAACTGCTTGTCATCCATTGCTCCTTCATTAGGTCATTCTAGAAATACTGTTGCCACCAGTGGTTAAATGGCTTCTGTTATGTTTTCCACCACTGCCTGTGATAGTGAGGTTCATTTTTAAAGGGTATGTTTTTAATGTCGCAGACTCTTCATTTCTCCACCTCTGATGATAGCCAACAGTTTGGGCCTTTCCAAAACAGTAGTCTGTTATGTTACTTCCACTTAAAGGTCATCTGTCCAAAAAGCTTACCAGGATAGATAGACCTATTTTTTTCCTTTTGAGTAGTAAAAAGCATGTAGACCCACCCTTTTTCTTTTGTTGTACCATTTGGCTCTTATATACATCTCTGTCCTTAGTTATTTTTTCTTTACAGTTCACTTGGTGACCACTTCTAATTTCCATTTTAATCCAGACTCCACCTTTCCTTTCTCCTGAAAGCTGTTTAAGAGTTTAAAGCTTTTCAGTTGACCTCCTTTTAGAGACCGTCTCCCTCCTTGGGACATGTACTTTTGCTTAAGTAGCTTACCTTCTCACCATTTAAACCAGTAACTTCTGCTGACCCGAAATTCCTTTACTGGAGGACTGTAGTGTTGGTAGCCATTACGTCTGCCAGTAGAATAAATTAGCCGCAGGCCGTTTCCCTCATTCCTCTTTGTTAATTTTTTTCACATGGAAGGAGTGACACTTGGAACTAGCTTTTCATTTATGCCCAAGTTTGTCACCGAGTCTGAGTTAAATCAGTTTATTAATTTGCTGTAGGCTATCAGTGGTCAGTATCTTTTTCATTATGCTCAAGGACAGGATCAAGTTTTTTCTGCAAAGATGACTACCTATTTGTTTTCTTTTCTAAACTCAAATGGGGCAAAATCATAATTGTGCGGAACATTCCCAGGTGAGTAGCTAACTGCATTGACTTTTTTTATCATAAGAAATATTGGAATCCCCTACCTGCAACTCATAGAGCTCATTCTTCTATAGCACTAGCTCCTCCCACTTCCTTTTTCAATACTGCCATTTTGAAATGGTATACGCAGAGTATTAACATGTCTTCACTAAGCATGTCTGCAAGGCACTACAAGCTGGATATTGTTTCTAGGTACAGATCTTTTTTGGAGCTGTCAGGGGCATATTTCCATTAGAAATGCCACCCTGGAGGATATCCTTAGGCACCCTGTCCTAAAGATTACCTAATATGGACCCCTTTCTATCAGATATAAATGTTATTTGCTTATCATAATGATAAGGCAGTAAGACAATTGTCAATATTCAGTAAAATTCTTTCCCCCATCCATCATCATTACCTCTGTTGCCTCTGACTTCTCTTTTGCCTGTTTCTTTTTTTTCAGTCTTGTGTTGATTTCAAAACTGGAGCATGACAGATGTAAGGTGCACTTTGGGAATGTATCTGGTAAGCTGAGAAAATTCTGCCCACTGAGTAGTCCCAATACCTGTGGCATGAGTCCTCAAAGTTAACCGAAACTTCTGTGGTAAACACATAACTTTCAAGATTTTGGTACATAGTCATTTTCATAGACACTATACAGAAATGTCAGTGTGATATGGAAAAACTTATGTGATCGGTTAGAAGAAATTTTCAGCTGTGTCCCCAACAACATGTGGCATTTAAAGTTGCATTTGCGGATTCACTTGGGAATATTGCATTTTTAAAATGAAAAGTCATCATAGCATCTGATGGAGAACAGAAACTGGTAAGCGTGTCTTGAAACTGATAAATAGAAACACTGAATAGTGTTTTCACACCTCATTAGAAAACAAAAAAATTCTGTGTTTATAGATTCTGTGGTGTTAGAAGCTTTATGGCAGTTATACTACTGACATGATAGGAGGTTGGTGTGGTATAATGGCTAAGGTGAGTACCTCACTGATTACAAAGTACCAGGTTTGATTCACAGCTTTGAAAGAAAAAAATAATAGACTTAAAATGGCCCACAAGGGCAGCTAGCCTAGTGCAAACATAATGAACCTATGAATTAGTGTATCTCTCTCAGCGTCTTCCCTCAGTAATTAGGGAAGAATCCATATATTGTGGGGGTCAAATGACCCAAATCAGAGATAATTTTTAAATATCAATGTGACGATGTGAGGTATTGCCAGCTATGCCAGGAGGAGTAGGGTGGTGGATGTGTAACATATGCCATCACAGCTAGCTGGAATTTTGTAAAGAATTTTATGTCATTTGTATATCAAACTGATTTGTACAGATGCCTGTGTTGAAAATGTATTTGTAAGGCTGTTTGTGTTAAAAAATATATCAACATTGAGTCCTGACTGTATTGTAACTGGTTAAATGTATATGTTTTAACAGAGGATACTTGAAGAGAAGAGGTTAATCTCAGTCCAGCTAACTTTGAAAAATAGTAAAAAATTAAATTACTTAATTTAGGCAGTAAAGATTGTATTTTACAGTTCTGGCTGCAGTCAGGGACAAAATGTCTGGGAAAACAAGCACTAGGAAGCCTTCTGTATTGTCTTTAGCAGTGAACTAATTGCTACTCTAGAAGGGTAGAAGTTTGACATTTTTTTATATCTTCCAGAAGCTGCAACAGATCTTAGCAAAGCTCTATCTGTAGGTATTATTGACACACATGCTAAATCCTGGCAGCTTCTAGCCAAAGGGGTAGTATGGGAACCAGAAGTTATATGACCAAATGTGTGTGATGTCATTCTGTAAGTCAGCTCTGTAGTGATATTTTAATGCTACATGAGACTGAAGTCCCAAAGCACTCTGTTTTTGGAACCTGAGAAGGAAGGAACCATCACCTACTTCATCTTGCCTTGCTCTAGTAAGTGACCAAGGAATAGTAATTCTTTAGATCAGTCAGGAAATATAGTGAGATTAATTAAGTACTGTTGTTTTCTGTATCTGTGTGAATCTGTTCGTCTGTGTTGTTTTAATATTGCCTATGATTGAAACTCTGATGTTTATTGTAAATAGATATTTAGTATTTTCATGTTCTTTTATTATTTATTATTAAATATATTTAAACGTTTCATTGCAGCTGGTTCTTTAGAGAATATTTTAACCTTTGCGAGTACTCATATCTATTTGATGACTCTGTGGTCACTCCTGAAATCAAAACACTATAATTTGTACTAATATTAATTTCACTTAGTATAATAGGATACCCTTATAAGAGCCTTACAGTAGCTGGCTTTGGAGTGTCTGATGGCTGTAACTACTTTATAGTTTGGGCAGAAGGGTGCATAGCTAGTAAATCTGTGCCAGCCTTTCCCAGATATGTGTGCATGTGTCTTTGTAAAAATCAAATCCCAAAGAGCGTGTGTGTCAGTTGCTTGGAGCAAGGACAAGAAACGTTGGTTTCACAAAGAAAGTGCTGGAGGACTTGGCTTGGACACTAAGCTGAGGACTTGACTCTGTAGCTGTGCCAGTGTGGAGTCTCCTTGGGGCCCTGAAGAGAGAGAGAGAGAGAAATCTAGACCCCAAATTGAGTGTGTTTCCTGTGTGGTCTTAAGGGAAATTGTGCTTAGTGCAGAGAGATGTATCTGGAAATACTGTGGGTATCTATTTTTGTTCCAAGTGAACGTCCCTCTCCAGTGTCAGTGGTGAGGTTTCAGGCTGCTTGATTACTGGTTCAGAGAGTATATTTTTTGAGGAACAGGGCAAGACTATGAGGCAAAATCAGGGATGATTTGCAAAATCAAGGTCAGTTGAGAGGTATGCATTATCTAAAACGTTTAGTGGACATTAATTTACCATGTGTCCTTAAATGACACCACAACAGCTGAGTAGCCACAGTGTGAGCGGACATGAATTTGTAAGTGAAAGAAATGCCAGTAGTAATTATTTATTTTATTTTATTTTATTTATTTATAATTTGTTGACTGGGAAAGTCTGACTAGGACAGAGCCTGTTTTCAGTGGAGGCCCGGGAGGAATGCTCCAGACGCATGTCTTTGGATTGTGGGAGGAATCCAGAGTATCCAGAGGAAACCCACATGAATGCAGGGAGAACTTGCAAACTCCGCACACAAGGCACCCCAGCTGAGAATCGAACCAGAGAACCTCTTGCTGTGAGGTGACAATGTTAATCACTTCGCCTAATTACATATGACAGTACTGTGCAGATCAGTCAAATTATGTATTTTATTACACTTTTTAATGAATATGGAACCTGCAGGACATCATTATGAAAAGTTTAATAATGGTATATGTTTTTGATTTCAAGTTTATTATAAAGTATGGCATTGCACACTAGAAATTAGTGTTTCAAATACTGGCTTCCATTAGCTTGTGTTGCATGAAGAATCAAAAGGATTTTTTTGGGGAGTGACATGTACCAAATTGTGCTTTAGAAAAAACAATATACTGAAAAAAGTTTTGTGCATAGGCAGAGAAGCTTGTTATGCTGCTGCTTTAGATTCTAAGAGAAGTTACTTTGACTCCACTTGTTGCATGTTTTGCTCAGAATGCAAAAAATGCATTAAACCTTTGTCAGTGTTTAAAGAGTAAACTATTAAACGTACTAACAGATGTAACAACCCGCTTACCACTTAGCATCGTGGTCATGTGAAAACAAATAATCTGAAACAGAGTCTGTGAGCATGTCAGGGTTGTTAATAATTTGATTACTGAAAATGGCCTTGCTGAGCATATGGAAGATAATCCTAGACATAGAATAAGTTTTGTATGAACAGAGTATGTAGGAAGTGACTGCTGGAGTGAATGTATAATAGAGTTATGTACTTGTAAAGAAAACTGTTCTTTTAAAACCTAGCTCCACCGTGGAACTCAAAAATGTGTTTTTTTAATTGCATCTTTGTTTTCTGAGCTATTTTAATGTGTCAAAATCACTCTAGGTGCTTCTTATAAAAAATAATGTTTTTTTCCTCAAAATGGCAACTGCGGAACCTACCATATTAACATGATCTTGTTTTAGTACTTTTTTCCTTCCTGGAATTAATTTCAAGTCTCCCTCATATGAGACATGCTCAACATAAGAAACTTGAGGTGGCATTCCTATTCCAATGAGATCAAGTGGCAGCAGTGTGAGTCACAGACATTTTACATACCTTCTGAACAAATGTGCTTGCATTTTTTTTCCTGAATGATCATCATATACACTTTTTTCAGAAATTGTTTTAGGCTTTTCACACTACTTGTCCAGCTCAAGCTGGAGAAAGTAGCTACACTGCAGGCATTTATAAGGATTGTTATTTTGTTGTCCTATTGAGCATTGACTGACTCTCCCCCACATTCTTCTTGAGGTGTCAAAGCTACTACTGCAATCCAAAAGCTGTTGATGAACACTTCTAAAGAACGGATGTGAAGTTGTTCATTCTCGCCGTTCATTCTTCACTGATGGGTTTGGAGCCAGTCCTCAGCTCTGACACAGCCGTTTAGCAAAGCTCAAAGATTACCAGTAGCTCAAGACCAAGCCCCTTATCCCATGATGCATTGCTGGAATTACCCCAGATCTAGTTTGCCGCGGCACAGATCTCTTGGTTTCTAGCTCTGCTTGAGACTTTTTCAATGAAATAGCAAGTTTTTCTTAAAAATTTTTCATATATTTCAATCTACTCTATTGCTTAGTGTTTTCCTTATCCAGAGTAATACTATCATTTTGGGCCTCGTTAGTTTTAGTGGCCTTTCTTTGCTAGTGTGGGCTTCAGCCTTTAGTAGTGTAGTTTAGTGCAATTTTGTAGTTAGGTATTTTTGACTAATATACAGTTAGTTCTTGTGTGGTTCTATATATATATATATATATATATATATATATATATATATATATATATATATATTCAGATTTATATATATATATATATATATATATATATATATATACATTGTGGCCTTTTGGGCATTGTTAATATTGTGTGTGTTTTTTCTTAGTTGCTTTCTTGTTAAAGGTGATAGAATTTGTTTCTTATTATGTCGGAAGATAAAGGTGATAGAATTTGTTTCTTATTATGTCGGAAGATAAAGACAGACATCCTAAGTCTGGTTTCAGAAAATGTCCTGACTATGGACAAAAGATGTCTGTCACTGATGGACATGTTCAGTGTGTTTATTGTTTGGGTGAGGTGCACCTTCAGGAGTCCTGCAGTATCTGCCACTCCTTTTCCACTAGAGTGCTTGCTGAGAGGAAGAGAAAGCTCATGGATTGTGGTCTTCTTAAGCACACCTTTGTGGAAGCTTTGACTGACCAGGATGGAGCCAGCAAGTCATCGAAGTCCTCCAAATCCTCTTCAGACTCTTAAGTCAAAGAAATCTAAGAAAGTGGAACTTGCTGTGAGTTCGGCTCCACAGCCTTTGGAACCGACAGTCTTTTAACTTCCGGACCCGGGACACTGCCTTGGAACCAATCTCTGAATCTCCTTCTTCTCCATTACTCCAGTCGGCACCATCGGTGCATTCCTCCAGGTCCTCTGTTAGTCTTTCGGATTCGGACATGGACTGGCTGGTACAGAAGCTTTTAAAGGCACCAGGCCTAGCTACATTGTTGTTGGCTCCGACTCAGGTGTCGGACTGAAGACTAATACCCAGAAATTGACTGCTCCTCCTCCGAGCCGTAGCGGGTTTTCGGAGCCAGAAGAGACTGACCTGATGGTTGTAGAACCCTTGGAGCCGACATCTGTCCCAGTGTCATCGGCTCCATCTACTTGGACGTCCTCGGCACCGACTGGGGACTCTAGGAGCTGACACTTTCCGATCGGTTCTGGGAGGATAGTCACACTGACCTGTTGGTGCTGACTCTTCCTCTCGGGGCCTCGTCGTGGGTGAGCTCGGCTCCTTCCTCAGGCTCGGATCGCACAGCATCGATGCGGGAGGGGATCATGGTTCCTTCGGGTCCATCAGCTCCTTCTCATTGGAGCCATGATGCCTCCGAAGCCATGAGGCGAGTACTATCTCCTCATCACCAGGTCTGGCATCTTCTTCCCCTAAAGTGCCGGTGTCTGCTTCTGCTTCCATTGGCCACCCCAAGCATGGAGACCCAGAGTTTCAGTTAGCCCCACTGGGCACCCCCTGCTCTTCTGAGACTTCCCCAGAGTTTCCCACTGAGGAAGTTCCTAGAAAGAGAGTGTGCAAGAGGAGGCACTTGGACTCCCCACAGGAGTCATTGACATCTGACACTGGCTTGGATGAGTCAGAAGGGTCCCCTCGGTCTCCCTGTGAGGACATCTCTTTTGCGGAGATCCTTGAGATCCTTAGGCAGTGGAGTGATTGGCAGTCCAAAAATCCTACTGAGGATAAGTCGGTTCTTCTGAAGGCTTTTGGGTCTCAACCCTCCCCCTCCTGGGTGTCTCCACCCTATGATGAGCTTATGCAACTGGTCTCTCATAGGACATGGGAGTCTCCAGAGTCCATGAAATCTGTCCCTCGGAGGCCGAATAAGTTTATCTCTGCCCCAGCGGATAAACCCTTCTTGTCTAAGGGAGTCCCTGTTGATGCCATGGTGGTGGCGGCAGCCACCAAGAAGTAATTGTCTGAAACTTCTGTGTCTATCCATCCTACTAACAGAGATTCTAGGATCATGGATAGAGATGGGAAACGCATGTTCAGTTCAGCGACTTTCACCCTTTGATCACGGAACTATCTGACCCATTTCACCAGACTGCAAAGAGACCTCCTTAAGGAGTTGGGAGATACTCTTCAGGGTGCTGCAGCTACAGTTGTCACTGACAAGGTTTCTGCCCAGCTTGCTACCCTTAATTCCATTGTGAACTCGTCCATGCGCCTTATATCATATGCAGCAGATGGGTCGAGTAGGGCTGCAGGAGCAGGGGTTGCTCTTTGTAGGCATGCCTGGATGAGCCTCTGTTCTTTCGTGGAGCCTTTCAAGTCTTCATTCGTAAGTACCCCGTTTGATGGCTCATCCTTATTTGGGCCTTAGGTAAAGGAAACATTGACCAGGTGTGAACAGGAGGGAAAGACTCTGTCTGCTGTCGGAGTCCGCTTTTCTACCCTTACTCGACCTTACCCCAAAGGCCAAAGGGGAGGAAAGATGTGGTTCCATAAAGCCCAAGGAGCCTTTCAGGACACACATGGAGAACCTTCCTCCAGGGGCAGAGGAGGAGGTAATAATGGAAGAAGCTGCCCTCGCGGCAGAGGTGCTACGCAACACCAGGGTGACAGAGATCATTTCTCTGGCCAACCCTATCAGTGCTCCTGCGAGGAAGCCCGACTGTCCTGCTCTGGAGGCGGTCGGGGGTCACTTATCTTTGTACCCAGAAGCCTGGTTGTATATCACAAACGACAGATGGGTACAAAGCATCATTTCCAGATGGTATTTCATACCGTTCTCCGCTCCACCCATTCCCATCAAGAGAATCCCGGACGTTCCACCCAGTTACAGGAAGCAAGCAACCATAGAGGGCCACAAGTTGCTAGAAAAAAAGAGTCATCCAAACAGTCCCAGCAGACCAAACATGATTCAGAACTTACTCAAGATTCTTTTTGGTTCCTAAGAAAACAGGGGACTGGAGACCCATTTTGGACCTCAGCAGACTGAACCAATTTGTAACAAAGAGAAGTTTTGGATGGTCATGCTTCAGTCCATGCTTCCCTTTTTAGGGAAGGACAATTGGATGTGCTCGATCGATCTCAAGGATGCGTACTACCACATAAAAATGGCCAGACCATCCAGAGATCATTTGCGTTTCTGTCTGGGAGCCAGTCACTACCAGTTTCGAGCCCTGCCCTTTGGTCTCACTACAGCCCCCAGAGTGTTTACGAAATCTATGGCAGTGCTCACGGCTCTCTTGAGGCGTCTAGGATTCCAGGCGTTTCCATACCTAGACGATTGGCTCCTTACCTCCACCACCAGTCATCAACTGATTGAGACAACAGAATCCACTCTGACACTCTGCAACCACTTAGGCATTACGGTCAACTTCGAAAAGTCTGCCTTGTCGCCATCGCAGCATATCGTCTTTATTGGGGCAGAGTTAGACACTTCAACCACCACTCTACGTCTTCCAGTCGAAAGGGTATCAATTCTTCACCAACACATCACATCACTGGTTTCAAAGAACAGAGCTCCAACCGCAGAGGTCTTGAAAGTAATAGGTTTGATGGTGGCAGCAATTTTAGCCATTCCATTGGCGAGGATGCATATGCGGATTCTTCAATGGCTCCTGTTCACTCAATGGTCTTACCAGGAGTTGTCAATGAACCATATGATTCTGATTACAAACTCTTGCAAGAGGGATCTTCAGTGGTGGTTGATGTCTCTACAAGTTACAATAGGACGCCCCTTTGTACTTCCCCCTCCAGTAGCCACTGTGACCATGGATGCTTCCCTGATGGGGGGGGGGGGGTATTTTCAGGGAAAGACTGCCCAAGGCACAATAGATGATCAAGAGTCACATCTGCATATCAGTGTCCTAGAGATGAGAGCGGTACTTCTGGTGTTGCAGTACTTTCAGGACTATCTACCTGTAGGGACAATTGCCATACAGACAGACAACATGTCAGTGGTCTGGTATTTGAACAAACAGGGTGGGACCAAGTCTTACCCCCTTTGCCGAGAAGCCATCAGAGTTTGGCAGTGGGGAGATCCAATGTGATAGCAGACAAGCTGAGCAGGGCAATATTGTTGCCACACATGTGGTCTTTCTAACAGGAGATTGTGGACAGGATTTTCCGCAAATGGGGCCAGCCTTGCTGCAATCTTTTTGCCAGCCACATCAACACCAAATGCAGAAGCTACTTTGCCCTGATTTCTCCCTCCGGGAGAACCCCCGAGAGATGCAATTGTACACTATTGGCCCTCAGGTCTCCTCTATGCATTTCCCCCAATTCCTCTGATACCCAGATTTTTACAGAAAGCGAAGTCACTGGGAAGGACTGTCATTCTTATAGCCCCTCATTGGCCTCGGCAGATTTGGTTTCCATTTCTTTACCATCATCTCTTGGAGGATCCATGGACTCTGGACCTAGTTTCAGACCTTCTGACACACCTGTCAGGGGACCTCCATCCTTCCTTGCAGTCACTGAAGCTAACTGCTTAGCTGCTCCAGTTCCCCGTATAGCCAGGCTTCATAATCTTTCAGATGACACAAGTCAAATTTTGTTGGCTTCCCACAAACTTTCCACCAGAAAATTGTATGGGAGTAAGTGGAAAAGATTTTCCATTTGGGCATCTAACAAAAACCTTGAGCCTTACCAAGCTCCATTGTCATTCATTCTAGAATTCTTGACCGAGATTTTTCATGAAGGAGCTGCAGCTGCTACCGTTAGGGTCCAGTTAGCAGCTATATCTAATTTCCATCTAGGTATTGATGGACTGAATATTATGCAACACCAGTTGTCAAAGGCCTTCCTCAAAGGTACTTTTCACATGAGACCTCCAGTGAAGACTCCTTATTCTCCCTGGAGCTTGAATTTCATGCTTTCCCTTATTGTTCTTTCTCCCTTCGAACCAGCATCATCTTGTGAGCTCAAGTTTCTGTCATGGAAAACTATTTTTCTAGTGGCCATTACTTCTGCCCACAGAGTGTCAGAGCTTCAGGCATCATCTATCAAGCCTCCATATATGATTTTTCATCCTGACAGAGTATCCCTTAGGACTAACCCTTCTTTTTTGCCTAAATTATGTTCTGAGACAAACATAAATCAAGTTATTGAGTTGCCCGTTTTTTTCCCCAACCATACCAAAAATTTAGAATACATGCTGCACAAACTTGATGTTCACAGACAACTTAGATATTATCAGGACAGAACAAAATACTTCAGAAAGTCATACCAACTTTTTGTTCCATTCTCTGAAGCCAGAAAAGGTAGACCAGTGGCTAAAACAACTCTTTCTAAGTGGCTTTCAGATTGTATCACCTACACTTAGTCATCTGCTAATAGGTCTTTGTTGCATAAAGTGAAGGCATATTCAACCAGAGCAGTCTCTACTTCTTCGGCCTTTCAAGC
Source organism: Protopterus annectens (assembly GCF_019279795.1). Taxonomy (NCBI): domain Eukaryota; kingdom Metazoa; phylum Chordata; order Ceratodontiformes; family Protopteridae; genus Protopterus; species Protopterus annectens. The sequence continues at coordinate 320,490,322 of NC_056729.1, read as the reverse complement.
CAAGTTACGTCTTGACAGTGTCTGTTTTTCAGCCACTTGGTCTAAGCCTCACATTTTTGTCACTCATTACAAAGTGGACAAGGCCTCCAGGGACAGGGCTTCCTTTGGTTTTATAGTCCTGAAAAATATACTCCCGTGAGCCACCCCGGATTTAGGGTGCTAGGTATTCTACCCATCAGTGAAGAATGAACGGCGAGATTGAACAACTTCACATACAGAAGTTATGTACTCACCATAACGTTCCATGTGAGTTGTTCCATCTCTCCTTCAGTCTCACGTCCCTCCCTCCATTCCCCACCTGGCTGACGGTTGATCTGGAGACTGACTTCATCCTGGTTATTCAATTTTTCTTCCTGTCTGGGGAGATTAGTCCTCTTACTAGGATATGGTACATGCAGCAAACAAGATCTGAAGTAATTCCAGCAATGCATCATGGAATAAGGGGTTTGGTCTCAAGCTACTGGTAATCTTTGAGCTTTGCTAAATGGCCGTGTCGGATTCGAGGATCGGCTCCGAACCCATCAGTGAAGAATGAAGGCAAGATGGAACAACTCACATGGAACGTTATGGTGAGTAAATAACTTCTTTTTTCTGTTTTTTTCAGCAGTGTATTTAGCAGTAGGAAAAGGAGTTATCAGTGTTGGAGAAATGTGCTAACACACTTGCTGTTTTTGCGTAAAAGTAAAAGTATTTTACAAGTACATTACAAAAGGGTACAGATGCCTGTTCTTGAATTTGTTTTATGAGATTATTTTTAAACTAGGGAACAAATGCCTTCATACATTATATTTTCCCACTTTTGTTGCAAGCCTAGCACTACTTTTTATAAAACTATTGCAGGTTCAGAAAATGCCACTTAGAAGTGGATCACTATTAAAAAAAATTGGTCATCTTTAGGGCTACCATCTTTTTAAATGCCCAAAGTTTGACATTATTACTGAAACTTTAGATTGTGCAGAACAAGCCATGTAATAATCAAATTTAAAAAATCATCATCTTATTATCAAAATAAATGCTGGTTGGTTATGTTGCTTTGTATGATATTAAAATGACTTAAATCTAATATCAAAGCTTTCTGTGACATTTAGAAGAAACTCAGAAAATATTTTTCTTGGTTAATAAGAGAGGTGATAATCCTGTCACCATGTGCCCTGATTACTGTGTCTGTTCCCCTCTGCACTAATGGCAGGGGGGATATATGTTTCACAACACTGTCCATTTAGAGCAGCTGCTGGTCTGTTGACATCAGCAGGACAGATTGCTGTCTAAGATTGAGGGTAATACCTGACAGGAAGAACTGTCAGACAGATTTTTCTATGTCTGTTTTAAGTCACACAGGTACAGACAAATTCCTTTGTCAAATTGTGTAAGAAGTTAAGGTTAAAGTGTGTGGGCTTTCCTTTCCTTTGATTTCAAACCAATAAAGTGAAAGTTTCATGAAGTACAAGGTTTCTGGTACTTAAACAATACTCAGACCATATTCCAGGGATGAAAAGCAACCTAAGGGTTGAGCTCAACTGTAATAGAGGATGGACTTTTCCTGTAAGATTTACCATGAGGTGTACAGAGTGTTTCTGTTAGTTCAGTTTCTTATTTAGAAGCATTTCATTTTCATAAAGGTCTGGTTTGTGGTCAAGTTTGGTATTAGTACATTCTTACTTAATTTTTTTTATGAAAGTGTCATTTCATATGTTCATAGGTGTGTACCAAGGCTAATGGCCCTGGAGCCTTTATAAACCTAGACCATAGGATTACTCTGGCATCGTGGCACCTGACCTTAGTTCCCAGTGCCTCTGTCGAGTAGAGCCACTGGAGTGATCTCCGGGGTGAATTTTCTATTTCCCATGTACTCATCAAGTTTTCTCTTGAAGAGGGCCAGTGAGGTGCTCCGTTTGACATGTATGGGAAGTCTATTCCATAGCAAGGGCAGTCTCTGGGTTATGAACCTGTCCCTCCAGCACGTTCTGTCAATTGTGGTAATGAGGTTGAGGTCACTGGAGCGTGTGGTGCAGAGGGATTGTGATTTCTTTAGATGTAGCATTTCTAACGGAGCTGGATCAGACATGGCTTTGTATGTGAAGCAGAGATTGCTTCTAAGTAGGCGATATGAGACAGAGAATAGTTGGAGTTTTTTGAGTCTGTCCATATAGGACAAGTGTTTAGGGCCTAGGATCCTCTTTGTGTGGTACTTTTGAGACCTCTCCAGTTGTTGTAGGTGTCTAGTGTGGTAAGTGCCAAATGGGGCATTGTACTCGATGATTGGCCTAATGAGGGAAGAGTAGAGTCAGACATTGACCTCTTTCTTCCTGGATGCAAAACCCTTAGTAATGAGATGTGTCACACACACAAACTTTCTGACCACAGTGGCAATGTGGTGGTCAAAAGAGAGGCTGCTGTCAACCTGTGCTCCCAGATCACTTATGTGTTCAGTGGACTGCCATTGATGTGGTAATTCATAGGAACCAGGTTTTTCCCAAAGAGGATGATGACACATTTTTTGGTATTGAGATTAAGGCCATGGTTCTGACACCAGTTGTTGGTCTCAATGAGACCTTTCTGTAGGATATCAACATCACTTGGGGAGTTAATAATAGCTCTGAACTTGCAATCATCTGCACAATTTGTCAATCAGAGACCCTTTATGTTGGCCTGGACTTCAGAGAAGTAGATATCAAACAGGAGAGGACCCATGACCGAACCCTTTGGGACTCCACTCGTGACTGGTCGGCAGTCTGACTTGGAGTTCGCTACTTTCACACTGTGGATTCTATCTGTGAGCCAGTTTGCAACCCACCTAGTGATATAGGGGTTGATGCCTAGCTTAGTGAGTTTTTCTATGATTCCTGAATGGTATCATATACCTTGGTGAGATCAAGGTAGGCTGTATGAACCACCTTGCCTTCATCCACAGCTCTGGTAACTGACTCAAAGAAGTCGACCAAGTTGAGCAGGCATAATGTACCCTTCACAAAACCAAACTGTGTGGGATCCAGAGTTTGGAGATTCCCTATCTACTTGTTTGTTAGGTCCATGATGGTGCGTTCCATAGCTTTGCATATCAGAGTTGTCAGGCTAATGGGACGATAGTCCCCAGGGTCTATAGTCTGCTCCCCCTTTGTGGAGAGGGATGACTGTAGCAGTGTGCCATTTGGTAGGGGCAAAGCCTGAGGTGAGGCTGTGATTGAACAGGGCACACAGGTGAGGTGCCAGTTCACTCTGTAGTTCATGTAGAAGTTGTGTGGGCCATGATAAAGAAGTGATAAATAAAATTGATTGGTAGTTTTTTGTATGTTGTGTATTATGTGCTTTTGCTACTTTGGAATGAAATGTCTGTATATAAAAGAGATAACCGGAGTTGGTGTCTGTGCAATGTTAACTTCATTTTGAAGTTGTTTCTAATGTTTACTACAAAATAACCAAATAATATATTGTAGTTTTTAAGTATGCTTAACTAGATGATAAAATAGCCTTCAGTGAGACTCTAGAAAAAATGCTATCACTTACTTTCAATTATTTCACTGACTGCCTGTTTTATGTTTTCCTTTTTTTTTGTCTGCATTACTGTTTTCCTTGCATAGAAAATTTCTTGGTAGGAAAATTTATATAGATTCCTCTTCTGTATCAGCCTTATAAATGTGTAGTGATGCATACGAAAAGGAGCATTTTAATAAAACAATGCAAAACATGAAAGTAAATAAATATTTCTGTTCTGCATTTGTACCTTATTGATGCTTTTAGTGCTTTCAGTGAAGATATTTTAGGTGTTGTGCCCTTTATTGCTTTTTTTATAGAGCTGTAAACTTGCCAGCTTGTGCACACTGTGTTTGCACTTTCTGTTGCTAAAACGTTAAGTTTGAGCTTGTAAGTTTTGTTTTATCTAACTATTTAGTAGTAACACATCTGTAATAGTGACCCCCACCCCAACACATAAACTTGTACTGAATCATTGACCTGTAGAGGATTCAGTGTCTTGAGAATTCATGATTCTGCAGGCTTGTTTTGTAGTTTTGAGGGAGTTGCCATTTCTCCCCATTCAGCTCTTACTCAGAGACAGGAGCCTGTATCTTTCTTCAGAGTTGCCCCACTTGGAAGTAGCCACATGATGAATTTGGTAGAGCGTAGTCATGGAGAGGAGAGCCCTGTAGCAGTCAGTTGTTAACACTGTCCACCAGTTCCTGCTGAGCATAAACCCAATACTGACTGTATTTTAAGTTGCTGTGCAGCAAAGCCTGACCATGGCTGCTTGGATTGAGACTACTCTTTTCTTTAATACAGATGTTTAAGAACCATTAAGTTGTTTTGCTTTTTACAGAGTCCAACATGTGCGTTTGCTTTTTTTTCAGATCCGTGCATTGCCCTAAGTCCTCCATGTGCTTCAGATGAGGACAGGTTCTGTTTGGAAGCTTTACGTACAATTCACAAACAAATGGATGATGATGAAGATGGTGGAATTGAAGTAGAAGAAAGTCATGAGGTAAGAAGGGGAAGCTTTCCTTCACCCTTTGAGTATGCTTGTGCGTCTTGGTGCTGCTGTTTATATATTGTTGTTGAAACAAGTTTGTGCTGTCTTTTTAGCAAATAAACTGTATATAAACAGAGATAGATATAGAATATATATATATATATATATATATATATATATATATATATATATGTGTGTGTGTGTGTGTGTGTGTAAGCACATAAAACTGTTACTAAAATGTTATACATTCTGTCATCTTACTGCAATTTTTCTCCAGCATTATCAGCATGAGAAAGTTTAAAACACAGTCACAACTATAGAAGTCATGTCACGCATGTGATTCCTTGTAATATAGAGGGTTCCTTCATATGATAAATTTCTGTAACAAATACTCCCCAGAGAGCAATGAAAGTGACCATGGCATGCCCTTAAGAAACTTCCAGAGTAGTAATTGGTAGCTTCCTCACTCAGTTATCCACCTACAAAGTCTGCTATTTTATGATATCACTGCAGGACTGACTTGGATGTATTTTCCAGTCATATTACTATCCTGTCATAATTGATAGTAATTTCCCAGACACATCTCCTGTTTGACTTGAATTGCTCTTTGAAGAGGATCTGGAATGTAATGCATGTGTCTGTTTAAGTTGTAAGCTGCATCTCACTGCAGTGTAAAGTATAAAATCATGTGGTACAAGTATTCCAGCTAGGTTACCTTACTACCATTTTATTTTGTGTTTATTTTTAGGCCTGTTCTCCATGATGAGAATTCCTTCCTTTTTTCTGAAGTACTGACATCCTTTAACTGGGGAGCCAATATGTAGAAAGTACAAAGAGTAAGATACAGCTTTGAGATAATAAGATACTTTGTAAACCTTTATTCATCAGTGTCAAACTGACAGGTTTGACATATGTAGACAGTTGAGGTGAACTTTTTCTTTGCTGTTTTATCTAGTTTACCAGCTAACTATAGTATTGAAGGGAGTATCACTCACTGCAAAGGCTTAGGTCAGACATTGGTGGCTATTTTGAATAGTGTTAAGTAGTTAATGGTTCCAGCATCTTATTAAATAATTTATCCAAGTGGCGTCAAGTCATGTGCAGTATTCATTCATTTTTATTTATCCTTACTTTGCTAATTATACAAATCCATTGAGTATTAAAGCAGTTTGAATCAGCGGTTAGTCAGGTTTACATTATTTCTGATCCAGTTACACACTAGGAATGAAAGCTATTTTCATAGCTTGCACTGCACACGAAGGATTGAACAAGAAGAGGAGTCTGTAAAGCGAAAGGAGCCAGAGACTGCAAATACAGGGATTACAGTATCTTAATATGAAAGGCAGTCAAGATTCATAGAGTAGAATTTGATGTATTAGAAATGAAAAGACAGTTTGGAAGAGGAAAGCAAGAGAAACAGTGATGTACCAGCCTTGCTTTCATTACATTTTTCGGGTACTGCAGGGAGAGATGCAAGGCAAACTAATACATATTGTCTTACCATTGTGCCTGGGTAATTATTTTACCAAAAATGTTACTGGTTGAAGTATGTGTTAGCCTGTCACAGTAAACCAGGCTAAATTGTAGCATTGTCTGTACTCAGAAAAGCCCCTGACACTCAGCAGAGAAGGTTTCAAGACACAAACTGGCATCATACAGATTAAAAGTAGATAGGGCTTCTTTTTTTTTGTCAAATGCCCAAACATAAATGCAGTTGTCTTTAGAAGGTTGCACAGAGCATGGAATAGTCAGAGGCAGACTTGTTCTAAGCTGACAGTGTGGTAGTCTTCAAGAAGGTGAAGAATGGCAAGTAATGAATACAACAAACAAAAGTACCACAAGCAGCCATTTCCTTATAGGTGCTCTCAAGGAACACCTTCCTGTTACAAACCATTTGTGAAGACTTCTGAATTATTTCACTGACATTCTGTGTGTCAGCGCAGGTGTGTGTGAATGTGTTTTTTTGTTAAATTCCAGATTATCTGAGTAACATAAGTGATGAACAGGTCTATAAATTTCACCCACTGCTGCTAAATAATACTATGCGACAAATTGATATTTAAATTCCATCCACTGCAACAAAGTAATACGTGATGAGTAGGAATGTAGTCTGTTGATCCACATAACAACTAATATGTGAGGAGTAGTATTGGCCTTAATGTGAAAAATGTACTGGAAATTTAGAATATGGAAAATGTGCACTGTTTTGCATATTAGCCAGCATCTATTGCATTTGAATAAGATTTACACTGCACAGCTGCTGATTGTAGTTATAACCTCTAACTGCCTAAGATTTTGAACAATTTGGACTGAAATCAGTGTCTTCCAGTACAGGCTTACCAAAAGTGATTTGAACTCACCCAGATTTGTTTTTTGTTTATAAAGATGTACACACAGAGAAAATATTTGCCAGAAAGGGGAGAGAAATGAAAGAACACACTCTCCTCCAACTGGTCACACTTCTTTGGCAAACCAGGAACTTAAAATAACTGTATGCCACTAAATAAGTCAACCTTAAAATATTCCGGAGGTGTTATTTTGTTCTGAACAGTTGGTCTTTGATTGTTGGATGTCAGACAACGATTAGCTCACGTAATTCAAATTCAATATGCATACCATTAAGCTCATCAATAAAAAGTCAGCAGCCACAAGCATTTGAAATTGAATACAGTTCTTTTTGAGACTAAAATAAATCACCCCACTTCAAAAGTGTGTGTGTGTGTGTGTGTGTGTGTATATATATATATATATATATATACATGTATACACACACACATACATACATACATAAATCTCCTTCAGAAGACTGAAAGCTCAAAAGACTGAAAAATCAAAATATCCAAAATGGAATTTCTCCTTTCTCCAGTGTTTTGCGTGATCTTGGAGTTGGTGTATGTAATTAGCAGGGGTGAGGGCGACACAGGCCCCCACACGAGGGGTGAAGAGGGGCTTGTCCTCTGCATTAAAAATATTATTGATCATCGTCATCATCATCATCATCTTCTTTTGGCTGTTCCCATTAGGGGTTGCCACTGCGGATCATCTGTTTCCATTTCTTCCTGTCCTCTGCATCTTGCTCTGTCACACCAACCAACTGCATGTCCTCTCTCACACATCCATAAACCTTATCTTAGGCCTCCTTCTTTTCCTATTACCTGGTAGTTTCATCCTTAACATCTTTTTCCCAATATACTCAGCATCCCTTCTCAGCACATGTCCAAACCAACATAATCTTGCCTCTCTGGCTTTTTCTCCAAACCTTCCAACCTGGGCTGACCCTCTAATATACTTATTCCTAATCCTGTCCACCCTCGTCACACCCAGTACAAATCTTAACATCTTTAACTCTGCCACATCCAGCTCTAACTCCTGCCTTTTTGTCAATGCCACTGTCTCCAACCCATATAACATAGCTGGTCTCATTACCCTCTTGTAGACATTCTCTTTCACTCTTACTGGTACCCGTCTGTCACAAATCACTCCTGACACTCTTCTCCACCCAGTCCATCCTGCCTGTACTCTCTTCTTCACCTCTCTTCCACACTCACCATTACTATGAACTGTTGATCCCAAGCACTTAAACTCATCCACCTTCGCACCTCTACTCACTGCATCCTCACCATTCCTCTATCCTCCCTCTCATTCACACACATATATTCTGTCTTAGTCCTGCTGACCTTCATTCCTCTTCTCTCTAGAGCATATCTCCATCTCTCCAGGGTCTCCTCCACCTGTTCCCTACTCTCACTAAAGATCACAATGTCATCTGCAAACATCATAGTCCATTATTGATATTAGATGTTTTGATTTTTGGTCTTTTGAACTTTTGATCTTCTGACATAGACTCATGTATATATGTGTGTGTGTGTGTGTGTGTGTGTGTGTGTGTGTGTGTGTGTGTGTGTGTGTGTATATCTATATGTATGTATATATATATATATATATATATATATATATATATATATATATATATATATATATAGATACACACACACACACACACACACACACTACTCTAGAACCTCAACCTTTATCAATCTTTAAAAAAAAAAAACCTCCCCTCTCCTCCTCTGTACCATTCTGACTCATTTCTGATACCTCGACTAACTCTGACCTGTCACCAGCTTTCTACTCTGAAGTCAACTCTTCTCACCTTAGAACTCAACAAATATAGGCATATACTCATGGCATCACTACTTCCACATCTATAGCCGACTGTAATACATTATTGCCACTTCGGCCATTACTTTTCCTCTCATGTCATACTACTGCCCATAATACTTGATCCTACAGATTAACTCAGTTTACTCTTGCATATAGTTAAGGATTTTTGTATGTAATTAATGGAATGACATTGTCCTATGTTTCAACTTTGTTTTTTACTTTTGTATGTATCAACATTGTTCTTTTACTTATGTATGTATTACTGTGGAGCTTATATATGTAATTCTGTGGAGATTTTCTCCCCGGGTCTCCACTGACAATGGGTGCTTCCTAGGTCCAGTGGACTTTCCCAGTCGACAAATGCAATAAATAAATATAACATTAAAAAAGAATAAAAAAGCATTTATGCAAGGTGCTGTGCTCCCCACACCCCCCCACTTTATTATTCTCACTCCGAGATCGCACTACAGTGGGGAAAAGGGAAAAATTCCCTTAACCGCACCGTAGTACGATCTCCGCAACAGTCACTACCCCACAACTCCCTCTACCTCCAGGCATACTTATGCAAAAGTGCTTCTTCTGTGAAAAGCATTTTTGCGCAAGTATGCACGGCCGTTCGCTCATTAGTCCCAGACCCATATATATATATATATATATATATATATATATATATATATATATATATATATATATATGTGTGTGTGTGTGTGTGTGTATATATATATATATATATATATATATATATATATGTATGTATGTACACACACGAAAAAAAATGCAGAATTATAGAATAAAGTTGTGAGCAGAAAAATGACATTCTGCAAACTCTATCAGCTAGTCTAGATTGTAACTAATGTTTAGCTAAAGATGTGCAGTGAATGAAACTGAAATAGTTGCAAACTGTAAAGTGAGCAGTACAACAGCAGCAATTTTCCTGCTGCAGTCAGAATGTAAACTGGTCACTAATGAGAGCATTTTCGTCTTTTCTGTTTTTAAGTATTCATCAAGTTTGAGTACTGCAGTTTACTTTCATCAGCCTGCTATCAAGCAGTAAAGAAAGGAAGTTCAGAGACCATACTTTGAATAAGGTTACTGTAACAGTAAACTATAAAATTTGTTGTTCTCCACTGAAGCTGCACCAGTTTTGAATGTTCTTTTCATAGATGTTAGCTGCCCTTATATAAGCCAGTACAGGTTTCGTACCAAAGCTGGTAGTAATATATGCATGCATGTGTATGTGGACCCAATATGAGGTACATTGTTTTGTGCCCAGGTGGGTATTTTTCAGTACTTCAAACATGTTAGCTGCTCAGTCACATTTTCTGAAACTTCAGGAATACACAATTTATTTATTAGACTCTTTCTTCCTATTTATTTATGGTTGAGAGAAAAGAAAAAAAGTATCTGAAAAAGAAAAAAAATGTTGAAAAATAATTCCTCTTTGCCTTCCATAATAGAAGCAGTTTTGATGGCTTCCCTTTCCCATTTCAGAGATTCTGTTGCCTAACAAATATTCTGCTATGTTGGTTCATCCAGTTTTAAAATAAACAGCAAGAGCCACATATAGCTGTCTGATGTTGGGGGTGTCATTCCCATCATGTGTAGAACTTATACCAGTAGGACTTAGCCTGGCACCTACAGCTTTTCCAGTCTATCTTAACCCTTCCCATTTACCCACAATGATTGCTACCCAAGGTCTCCACTGCAGATCTGTATAGCTGCAGTTAAAATCAGCTTCAGGATGGTCTAGAGCTATCTTATTTTTTTCTCCTTAGCTTTTTTAATAAAAGCATTATTAGAATTATGATTTTCCTGTCTTGCAGGACAGTCCTTTTTAATTTCTTCTTGAATGTTTCTGATTTTTTACCTCGTTTTCACTACACTTTTAGTGTGGTGAAAGTTGGTTCCTCCCTCCACCAGTCAATGGTCGGTGCCAGTAGCGTAACAGTGGATAAGCAGGAGTCTCAAACATTTAATAAATGTATGTGTGGGACAAAGAATATGCCCCAAAACAGACATGTTAAAAGTATGAAACATCTTGGAGAGGCTTCCTTTTCTGGAGTGATGTATCTGTGAGGCTTCAAGCCCTCCAATTTGAAAAAAATCCCAAAATAGATTACAGTTTGAAAATTTGAGGGCTGTCCCGTTGGCTTCCCGTGAGTAGTTGAAGTGAAAGTTACAGTTAAATACAGATAGTGTGCATGTGTATGGAAAGGCTAAGCCTTGTTGCATGCAAAATCAAATTTTTAAAAAACGCACATAAACATTGTTTTTTTCAGGCACCCTCCACACCTTCTGCTAATTACATATACTAACTCCGATATTGCCCAAACACAGGGTAAGGAGACATCTGTGGGTATCGCCCACAGAGATACCTTACTAAAAGGATACAAAGCCTAAACAACATGTCCTACATGGACTGACTAAAAGCTCTGTCATTATACTCAGTGTCCTACAGACTGCTAAGAAGTGACCTATATATGCCACACAAGGCATCCTCTGACCCATTACTGATAGATATACTGCACATCAGCAAGTTAAATGGTATCGGAAATATTTGGTCTAGGGATGTAACATCAACAGAATGGTTTGGAGGGACAGGTATATATCATATCATATACCACTGCTGTTGAACAGACTCCCCATCCACAGAAAAATTTACCCCAGGACTGCCCCCTATACTACTAATGGACAGGGGCAGCCCCTAAATGCTTTATCCCATGCTTGGTGCCCCTCAAATTATATATAAATTATATATATGGGTATGACCCCGGTTATTTTCATTAGAGTTAACCTATCCTTATTGACTATGGGATGGGTAAGGTGATAGGTTATTTTGAGCACAAAAAGGGAAATTGGCTAGGCTTAAAGTAGCCCACAAGGGCAACTAGCCTAGTACTTACCTACGAACCTGTAAGGGCATATTCCCCAAACCTGTTGATCAGCTGCTTAGTCTATCATATTTGATAGACTAAACAGCTGCCAACCACACACACAAAGTGTTGCAGCACTCCCATATATATTGTGTGTGTGGCTGTGTGTGCTGTTGAGTAAAAGGTGCAGTCATGTTTAAATGTAGCTTGTCTGCACAGTAAAGTTACCCTTTATCCCTAAAAGCTTCCACATAACTGATGCAGACTTCTTTTCTTATTTTCTGGGAGTGTCGTATTTCCAGCTGTGTTTACATTTTCATTACTGCCATTTCCTGTCTTGTTACCCAGTAGCAGCAGAACCAACATAAATCAGTTTGTTTATTAGATTTTGTGACCTGAAGTAAAATATTTTGATCATTCCATATGTCATGCCTTTTATTCTTTTTGATAATATATAATTGCTATTTTCAGAGTTAGGGTGTCCTCATAAACTGCAGTAACTAACAAATGTTGTTAACAACTGCATTTGGAAGAACACGTTCTCTTAAACATTGACCACCTTTTTTTGTCAGTTATGAAGAGAAAAGGAGGTTTACCTATTACTAAACAAACCCTTTAAAGTGGCTCATCCAGTGTATTGCTTTTTGTTGTAAGTACAGCAAAACATTTCAGAACCCAGTTAAGCTGCACTCCATTGGATTGTCAGCTACTTCTGCAATGTTCTTTAGAAATATTTCTACTTAAGACATTGTAGAGAAAGCAGCACAGACTACTTTTTAACAGTTTTAAAAAGCATTATAGTTTTAAAAAGCATTATAGTGTCAGTGACCAAACAGGTAGCACAATCTCCTTTGATGCTGGAAGATCAGAAGATTGTGAGCTCTGTAATCACGGCTGCACAGGTAAAAAGCACACTCTCCAAAGCCAAGAACACAACATCCGTGGGACCTGACAACATCTCAGGCTGCGTTCTACATGAACTACAGAATGAACTGGCACCCCACCTAAGCACCATGTTCAATCATAGCCTCACTTCAGGCTTTGTGCCCACTGAATGGTGCACAGCGACGGTTATCCCACTCCATAAAGGGGAAGCCACCACGGATCCCGGGAACTACCACCCCATTAGCTTAACGAGCCTGCAAGGCCATGGAATGTATCATCAGGGAACTTATAAACAAAGACATTGGTAATCTCCAAGCTCTGGACCCCACCCAGTAAGTTTGTAAAAGGCAGATCAAGTCTCCTAAACCTGAATGACTTCTTTGAGGCAGTCACCAAAGCCGTAGACAAGGGTAAGGTGGTTCACACAGCATATCTAGATCTCGCCAAGGCTTTTGACACCATCCCCCACTCTGGAATTATAGATAAACTCACCAAACTAGGTATAAATCCCTATGTCACAAGATGGGTTGCCAACTGGCTCACTGACAGAACCCACTTTGTGAAAGTAGCCGACTCCAAATCCGACTTCAGACCAGTGACAAGTGGAGTACCACAGGGTTCAGTCCTGAGTTCTCTCCTGTTTGGTATCTGCTTTTCTGAAGTACAGGCTAACACAGAAGGTCTTTGGCTAATGAAGTTAGCAGATGACTGCAAACTAGGAGCCGTAATTGAAACTCCTAACAATGTGGACATCCTACAAAAGGGCCTCACTGAGACAGATGCCTGGTGTCAAAGCCATGGCCTCAAGTTCAATGCCAAAAAGTGCATTGTTATCCCCTTTGGTAAAAACTCTGTACCCATGAGCTACCACATAGGTAGTAGTCTACTTAACACCAAAAGTGTGATGAGATCTTGGGACACAGGTGGACGGTAGTCTCTCCTTTAATAATCACATTGCCACAGTAGTCAGGAAATCCTTCTACATGGCACACCTCATTACAAAAGGTTTCTCATCCAGGAATAAAGAGGTCATTGTTCCTCTCCACTCGTCACTCATTAGACCCATTATAGAGTACACCGCCCTTTTTGGTATGTACCTCACAAGACAGCTACAACAACTGGAAAGGCCGCAGAAATACCTCACAAAGAGGATTACCAGCCTCAAACACATACACTACGCAGACCGTCTCAAAAAACTACAGCTTTACTCCGTCGCATATCGCCTACTCAGAGGTGATCTCTGCCTAACATATAAAGCTATGTCAAACCCAGAGCTGTTGGACATGCTCCACTTAAAGAAATCCCAATCCCTCCAAGCTACACACTCTAGGGACCTAAACCTTGTCACCACAATAAATAGAACATGCTAGAGGGATAGATTCCTGTCCCAGAGACTTCCCATACTCTGGAACAAACTACCTATCTATATAAAACCTATCTTAGCACTCTTCAAGAAAAATCTTGATGGGTGGATGGAAAATACGAAATTCACCCCAGGGATCACCTCTGTGGCTGTGCTCGACTGGGGCACAGGAAAATAATTTTCTTGGGTGGCAAAAGCCAGGGTACCTTTTTGGCTAGGCTTGTATAGGCCCTAGGGCCGATAGCCTAGTACCTACCAATGAATCTATTCCCACGCCAAGTGCTTAGATTTGTTTTCCAGTACCGGCACTGCAATCATCTTAAAGACGGTCCCATACTCCTGAGTTTGCTGTCCTTTGGATGAGACTTTGAAAAAGGCTTCATCTGCCAGGGTTGAAGGTATCTCAGTACTTACCAAAAAAAATAAAGGAAGATGTCCTTCTAGTTTACTGTTACAACATTCTTAACATAACAGATTCCCCACCTTGGGTGGCCTGACATCCGGCCAGTAAACCAAAGCATTTTACTACCTAAGGTACGCCGTATGTCACATGTATGCTCCTGTCATATATAGGGCATAAAAGTAACATCCGGACGTACCATCCTCAGAACATCTCTGCTGTCAGTCTGAACACCATTTTTGATCGCCGGTCTGATCACCCGAGTTGTTTGTTGGTGTATCAAGTCATTCAGATAACTGCTCCATTGGGGTTTCTTTTCTTTTCTTACTCGCTGCTGTTTTTTGCTGTGTTTTTTTTTTTTTCATGTCATGCAGAAAAGGCAAGTGCCAGTGTGGGGAACAAATTCCACATAAAGATAGTCACAACCAGTGATTGTTTTGCATAGGGCCTACTCAAGACTATAAAACTTGCAGTGTTTGTCAGGCCTTTGTGCCTAGGACTTTACATAGTTGTCTGTCTTCTCTTGCTATTTATTTGGTATTTATTTGGAAAATCAGCGTCTCAAACTTTTAGAGAAAGGCGCTATGGAGGGTACTTCTAGGCCTGATATTGAATCTTAACTGAAGAGAAAGGCCAAAAAAACAATGTTGGAGTCTTCAGCTTTGCCTGCTACAATGGATGTCTCTCTTGAGGCTGACAAAAGCCTGAAGGTTCGCCTGGTTCTGGGGTCGGATTATTTGGCTGGGACCACTTTGGAGACCTACATAGATCTGATTACAGGCACATCATAAGAGGCATTACAGACGTCCGTTTCGAACTGTCAGGGGGAACCAAGACATAATAACTGAGGCCTTGGGGGGGGGGGGCACTCGAATTCTGGTGAGGGAGCAAGTTCCAACAATGGTAATAGAGTGTAGGCTGACATCAGGTCCTTCTGCTTTTCATAAGGCTGACATACAGTTAAAGAAAAAGAAAAAAACAAAGCAGGTTTCTTGTCACAGGGACCCTCAAAGTGAGAAGCAGAATTTCACCCGGGGCTTATTTAGTGCCCTTATGGCTCTTAAGCCTCCTTCCGGAGTCTCTGTTCCTGTCCCTCCTTGGGCATCTTCCCCTCACAAGAGACCAAGGGAATAAATAATCTGAAGATCTGGGAACACATTTTCAATAGTATACTGACTTAATGTACTGAGCCCAGGATAACCCTTGGATATAAATACTATAAAGTCAAATGTTATCAGAAATCAAATTATTATAAGATACTATACCTATTGATAAGACTCTTCATATATTCTTTTTTGTTAAAAACGGAAGCATTTATGTATTTAGTGTACATATGTTGTAGGATTGTTGTTAGAAGTATTGTTTGGAAATTATCTGTGTATTTCCCGGTCAAATGTGTGTATGAACAAGTTGAAAAATAATAAAGAATTATTATTGGGGAAAAAAAAAAAAAAGGACTCTTCTGATGAAGAGGTTTCCCCAGATGAAGAATCCTGGCCTTTTCTACTCAAATCCCATCACCTTTGGAATACGCTTCTCCTGAAGAGGAAACTACTAGTCCAGAGTCTCCTGTTGAGGAGATTACTTTTGGGGATACTGTTGCTAAGATGAGGGAGTACTTTAAATAGGATTTTACCCAAGTTTCAGATGTACAAAAGAGACATTATGAGCTCCTACAAATGAAGTTTACTTCACCATCTGCTGTCCCTCCAGTTTTACCTGCTTTACTAGATGCCTTTTCTTCAGCATGCTCCTAAGAAGCCTGATTGTTTCTACAGAGTGCCTGATGATTGCAAATGTCTGTACAAGTGCCCATCTGCTGACCCTTCGTTGATCTCTGTGACTTCGGAGAAGCCTTCTAAATTACTGCCAACCACTAAACTTCTTTTCTCTGATAAGGAAAGTAGGACAATGGAAAGGCTGGGAAAGAAGGTCTATACTTCTTCCACTCTTGCCTTTTGTGCTATTAATTACCAAACTCATATGACTAGATATGTTTTGGCCCTCTTGTCTCAGGCTTCTAAACCTATTTCTGATGTATCAGAGTCTGAAGGAAAACATTCTGCCTTGTCTTTCTTAGGGGCTTCTTCTCAGGTGGTGTGCCATTTCATTAAGTGCAGCTGTGATGCAGCAGAAGCATCATCTAGGGCCTCTGCTTCATGATCTGTATTGAGGAGGTATTCCTGGCTAAGGCTTCAGCCTCTGCCACCTGACATAAAAGCTAAATTGATGGATGTTCCTCTAGGCA
This sequence comes from Protopterus annectens, assembly GCF_019279795.1. Lineage (NCBI taxonomy): Eukaryota > Metazoa > Chordata > Ceratodontiformes > Protopteridae > Protopterus > Protopterus annectens. The sequence continues at coordinate 320,473,927 of NC_056729.1, read as the reverse complement.
ATAATGGCTTGTTTGGTACTGCTGCTGCTGATTTGTTCAAGTCTTTGCAAGAGAAAGGCAAGGAATTGCAGCACTTGAAAGATCTTTTGGTGTCACCTGTGCCTGCGTTTCAGAGGAATTACCCTTCCAAGCCAGCTTTTGTTCTGAGACTGTCTTGTCTTCCTCCTAAAAGTAAGAAAAGTGGACAGAGGCCACCTCCACCCAAGACTGCTCAGAAGCAGCCCTTTCCTGACAAAACAGGTCATATCTGACTGTCACTTTTCTCTCAGCCTCATTCCTCTCTCACTTCATCTTTCCCTGTCTCTTCTAAATTAGTCAAGCATCACCCAAGACTCATGGGTTCTTTTAATAATATAGAAAGGATATTTCATGGTTTGGAAAACCCTTCCTCCTTTCATGGGCATCCCTCAACCACCTCAGGATCAGTTACATTTATTTGCAGAGGCACTTCAAGAATTGTTACATAAGGGAACTATTCAGCAGGTTCCACAGGATCAAAGGGGGAAATGATTTTATTCAGGAATACTTTTGGTTTCCACTAAGGAGGGTCCTTGGAGACCCATTCTGGATCTGTGTCATCTAAACACTTTCTAAAGATTCCTTTCTTTTGCATGCTGTCTATACAGACTTTGTTCCCTTTACTTCTTCCTCAGACTTTCATGGCCTCTCTGGATGTAAAGGATGCCTACCTTCACATACCTATTCATCCTCTTTACAGGAATTTATTTTTTGTTTCTATTTTGCTTCTTGGCATTTTCAGTTCTCTGCTTTGCCATTTGGCCTTTCTACTGCCCCAAGGGTATTCACCAAATGCCTGGCTCCTGTGATTGCTTTTTGCAGGCTTCAAGATATCCATGTTTTTCCTTACCTGGACCATCTTCTGTTTCAGGCATCTTCTTTGGAAATCTTACTGCAAAATTTTCACTTTGCCATCACTCTTTTGCAAAATCTGGGGCTCACAATAAACTTCAGAAAGTCATCTCTATCACCGTCTCAGGATAATGTCTTCCTAGAATGCAGGATTCAGACAGTGGCTCTGCTGGCATCCCGGCCTCCGCCAAAGGCCTTGACTCTCATTGCCTTATTTCAAAATGTTATTCCTCTGACCTCTGTTACAGCCAGAGAGTTTCTGAGACTTCTGGAATTTATGGCATCCAGTATCCCTGTGGTACCTTTAGCCAAGCTCCACATGAGAAAATGTCAGTGGTTCCTGAAATCAGTTTGACAACAACATATGCATCCTCTAGAATTTGCAATTCCTTTTCTTCCATTTGTAAAGAAGGAGCTTCATTAGTAGATTCGGCAGTTGTCTCTGAACCCAGGCCTTCCTTTTCATCCCCCTCTTCCATCTCAAGAACTGTACAGACACCTCAGAGGTAGGTTGGTGTGCAGGTTTTGGCACAATGAGAGTGCAGGGGGGATCTGGTCTCCACGTCAGCAAAAGGAGCACATCAACATCAAAGAGATGAGAGCACTCCTACTGATTCTTAAAGCCATTCATCCTCTTTTTTCTCCAGGCCTTCTCAAAGTGTTTGCAGTCAGCACCTTAGTCCTGTGGTATGTAAACAGGAAGAGACAAAAGCTTACCTTTTCTGCAGGCTTGTTCTCAAGGTATGGGAGCTTGGAGTTCAGTATCATGTAATATTCCCTCAGGTCAAAACTATGTGGCAGACACTCTGAGCAGGTCATTGACTCAGCCCCACGAAAGGATGTTTCACAGGAGTGCATTTCTGGACCTTGTCCACAAGTGGGGTACTCCTCAAATAGATCTTTTTGCCTCCCTTCTGAACTGACAACTTACTCAATTTTGTGCCAGAATCCCAACCCTTCTGGTTTGGAAGGTGGACACCATCTCTTTTTCTTGGAAGGGGATGTTTCTATGTGCATCCTCCCCCCTTTCCTCTCATTCTGAAAGTTCTGTTCAAGATTCAACAGGACAAATCTGAAATCTTGATGGTGACTCCCCTTTGGCCAAGACAGCATTGGCTCCCTCTTGTTCTGCATTTGGTCAAGAGCAGTCATTACAAGTTACCTCACAGGGTGGACCTACTCACATAAGACAAGGGATGTCTGATCCATCACCAACTGTCCACTTTTCAACTAACTCTGCGGGTGATAGAATTTTGATTCCTTACAGACACCTTTTTTCTGAGGATGTGCTTAGGGTTCTGCAGGAGAACAGAAAACCCAATACTAGGAAATCCTACATATCCACATGGAAGAGGTTTGCTGTCTGGTGTCTTTCACATAACCAAGATCCACTCTCTGTGGATGTTCCTATGGTTCTTTGTGTGAATTGCTCAATGCTGGATTGGCTTATTCTTCTGTCAAGTCACACGTGTCAGCTCTTTTTGCTTGCCTGCTTTTATCTCCTCCTTTAGCTTCTAGATTTGAGGCAAAATAATTTCTTAATTGCATCCTTCACATCATACCTCCCAGGAAGCCAGTTCCTTCTCCCTGGGATCTTAATTTTGTTTGTAGAAATTGACTCTGGCTCCTTTTGAGCCTGAAGCTTCAGCTTCCTTGCAGCATTGCTCTTGGAAGACTGTACTTTTGTTTGGATTTACTCAGCCATACGGGTGTCTGAGCTTCAAGCCATTGTGGCTTGTCCTTCTTTTTCTGTTTGTTCATAAGGACAGGATGCCCTTATGTACTAATCCTTTTGTGCCCAAGGGAGCGAATGAGTTTTCACTTAAACATTCTAGTCATTTACCTACTTTTTTCCCTTCTCCACAATCTCCTAGCAAGAAGGTACTACACACCTTGGATGTGCATAGACAACTCAGATTTTATTTGGATAAGACTAAAGGTATCAGGAAATCTGATCAGCTTTTTGTTTCTTTTCATCCCACATCTTTTGGGATGGATGTTTCCAAATGGACAATTTCTTCTTGGATTTCTAACACTATTTCTTTTTGTTATGTTTTTCATGGTAAGACTCTTGCTTTCTCTGTTAAGGCTTATTCTACTTTGGCTGTGGCTTCTTCTGGTGCCTTTTTCAAAGGGTTGGACACTAACTGTATTCTTGAGGCAGTTACCTAGGTGTCAGTGCTTACTGTCACCAAACACTACAAGTTGGATTGAATTACCAGAGCTAGAGCTGGTTTTGCTAGGGCCATTACTGGAGTGAAAGATTTATCTCCCAGCAACTGCATCTTTGGAATAGGCTACCTGTTCATGTGAACAGAGCACCTCTATGACACTATTCAAAAGAAACCTGGACGAGTGAATGGGGCACTGTAGATTCTTACCAGGAATAGTGCTCACAACCCTCCTAGATATTACTAAATGCAGTCTTTGGTATTAAATAACATTTCTATGGCATTCCATTGGGATGAAATGGCTAGGCTGGAAATGACCTCTGGGTCAATAGCCTAGTAATCTCCACTGATCCTGTGATCCTATGATTAATGGGTTTCTAGAGAGCTCTTAGAGGGTCCTTCCAACTTTCTTCCTGTGCTTTGGCACTCTCCCTCATGTTATGAATACTGCAACAGTAGAACATAAGGACATAGTATATTTGTGCAAAATCTTACCATAATGATAGATGTTCTCTTCACTGTTGCAGTATTCAATCCCTCCCTCCTACCCTCTGGACTTTTTCATCTTCTGGATGTACTGTTAAACTGATGTTCTTCATCTCACATTGCTGCAGTCCTTACACTTGGGGTAGTCCGCTGTCCTCGGTCGGCCCGAATATCAAAGTATAAGGCTGACGTCGGTCAAGGCGCATTTGACTGACATCAGGACGTCAGGGTACAAATGCGCATGACCGACGTCATATCCTCAGTCTTTTTTGCCGCATGGTCCGATGCAGAAGCAGCATTGCAAGTGCCGGTTGGCGTTCTGAGATTTTTCGATTTCGAAGTTTCAGACCGAGTTCAAAGTTGGCTAAGTACCCGGTTGGGGAATATTTTAGTTTTTTCTTGCCTCAGTGATTTACCGGATGTCAGAAAAAGTCAATAATTGCATTTCTTGTGGGAAACAGATACTGCATAGAGATTATCATACTTTGTGTATTCCTTGCTTAGGGCCTGAGCACGACGTTGTTGGCTGTCGCTCTTGTGCTAGATTTAATAAACGCACTATAAAGAGAAGGTTGGATTGTGCAAGGTTAGTCTTTGGGAAGCGGTGCAATTATAAAATGCCGTCGGATGCTCCGACGCCCGCTTCTTCGAAGAAGCGCAAGGACAAAGCAGTTAAGCCTAGGCTGGAAGAACCGTCTGTACCGGACGCCGGTTCTTTAGAGGTGTCGGTGGAGCCGGTGGCTCCACCGGAGGTTTCTTTGTGTTCCCAGGGTGAGACTTTATTATTGCAAGATGTGGCCTCTCAGGAGGCAAGTCAGGCTGAGGGGGCTTCTCAGGTTACTATACTCCCCTCCCTTCCTAGAGTGGCTAGGCCCTCT